>NW_022265451.1:197500-485678 GCF_002021735.2 Oncorhynchus kisutch
AGTCACAACCTGACACTCACAACCTGACAGTCACAACCTGACAGTCACAACCTGACAGTCACAACCTGACACTCACAACCTGACACTCACAACCTGACAGTCACAACCTGACAGTCACAACCTGACAGTCACAACCTGACACTCACAACCTGACACTCACAACCTGACAGTCACAACCTGACACTCACAACCTGACAGTCACAACCTGACAGTCACAACCTGACAGTCACAACCTGACACTCACAACCTGACAGTCACAACCTGACAGTCACAACCTGACACTCACAACCTGACAGTCACAACCTGACAGTCACAACCTGACACTCACAACCTGACACTCACAACCTGACAGTCACAACCTGACAGTCACAACCTGACAGTCACAACCTGACACTCACAACCTGACAGTCACAACCTGACAGTCACAACCTGACAGTCACAACCTGACACTCACAACCTGACAGTCACAACCTGACAGTCACAACCTGACACTCACAACCTGACAGTCACAACCTGACAGTCACAACCTGACACTCACAACCTGACACTCACAACCTGACAGTCACAACCTGACAGTCACAACCTGACACTCACAACCTGACAGTCACAACCTGACAGTCACAACCTGACAGTCACAACCTGACAGTCACAAATTAGTTGAAAAGGAGAGGCTCTGTTTATACTCTCCAACTGACAGTCACAACTGGGTTTAGAAGGAGAGGCTCTGTTTAAACTCTCCAAATCAAATCAAATCAAATTTATTTGTCACATACACATGGTTAGCAGATGTTAATGCGAGTGTAGCGAAATGCTTGTGCTTCTAGTTCCGACAATGCAGTAATAACGAACAAGTAATCTAACTAACAATTCAAAAAAAAAACTACTGTCTTGTACACAGTGTAAGGGGATAAAGAATATGTACAGAAGACCTGACAGTCACAACTGGGTTTAAAAGGAGAGGCTCTGTTTAAACTCTCCAACTGACAGTCACAACTGGGTTTAGAAGGAGAGGCTCTGTTTAAACTCTCCAACTGACAGTCACAACTGGGTTTAGAAGGAGAGGCTCTGTTTAAACTCTCCAACTGACAGTCACAACTGGGTTTAGAAGGAGAGGCTCTGTTTAAACTCTCCAACTGACAGTCACAACTGGGTTTAAAAGAAGAGGCTATGTTTAAACTCTGGGATGAAATGGGATGAAAGGGAGAGGCAAGAGGTAGTTAAAAAGAGGGGAAAAAGAGGTTGGTATAGTAGGGTCAGGTGGGTATAGTAGTATCAGGTGGGTATAGTAGGGTCAGGATGAGATGGGTATAGTAGGGACAGGTGGGTATAGTAGGGTCAGGTTGGTATAGAAGGGTTAGGTTGGTATTGTACTATCAGGTTGGTATTATAGTGTCAGGGTGGTATAGTAGGGTCAGGTTTGTATTGTAGGGTCAGGTTGGTATAATAGGGTCAAGTTGGTATTATTGGGTCAGGTTGGTATAGTAGGGTCAGGTTGGTATAGTAGGGTCAGGTTTGTATTGTAGGGTCAGGTTTTTATTGTAGGGTCAGGTTGGTATAGTAGGGTCAGGTTGGTATAGTAGGTCAGGTTGGTATGGTAGGGTCAGGTTGGTATAGCAGGTCAGGTTGGTATAGTAGGGTCAGGTTGGTATAGTAGGTCAGGTTGGTATAGTAGGGTCAGGTTGGTATAGTAGGGTCAGGTTGGTATAGTAGGTCAGGTTGGTATAGTAGGGTCAGGTTGGTATAGTAGGGTCAGGTTGGTATAGTAGGGTCAGGATGGTATAATAGGGTCAGGTTGGTATAGTAGGTCAGGTTGGTATAGTAGGGTCAGGTTGGTATAGTAGGGTCAGGATGGTATAATAGGGTCAGGTTGGTATAGTAGGGTCAGGTTGGTATTGTAGGGTCAGGTTGTTTTTTTTGGGTCAGGTTGGTATAGTAGGGTCAGGTTGGTATTGTATTATCAGGTTGGTATTATTGGGTAGGGTTGGTATTATTGGGTCAGGTTGGTATCGTAGGGTCAGGTTGGTATTGTATTATCAGGTTGGTGTAGTAAGGTCAGCGTTTCCTGGCTTTTAAGTGACAACCTGAACACTGGAGGTTTCTATCAGGTCTACACATCATCACAAGACCTTTTCATCGTAACATTTTGACATGTTGTCTGGATTCATTCTAACCCCGAAATGTATCTCCCTCCCCTTGATCCTCAACTCAACCTCTGGCAGTGAGCTTTCTTCTGCCACCCCAAGCCCTTAACGCCTCTCTCTCTCTCTCTCTCTCTCTCTCTCTCTCTCTCTCTCTCTCTCTCTCTCATCCATCAGCAGTCTCTCTAGTAGTCATGGCTCTCTTGGTCCTAGCTGAGCCTGTTGTGAGTGGAGTAGAATGAAGTGCTGAATACGCTCCAGTCAAGCCTCATTAGCTTCTCATTACCTTTGCAAACTGAAAGCAACAGAGATTTTTGTATTTAATCGCAGGAGCGGAGGGTCCCTGGAATCACAATGAGAGAGGAAGAGAGGTAGAAGGAGAGAGAGAAAAGGGGAGAGAGAGAGAGTGAATAACCTCTCTCATTTCAGCTGCTGCACAACCAAGCGTTCAGTTGGCCCCGCTCTGGGAATTAAAGGTTTATTTCCATCCCACTAACACAATAATCCCGTCATTAAAGTCAATTCTTAAAGTTAAATATGACATCCGTCAGCAGAGCTCCATTTCCAGCCCTTCAACAACAAGTGGCAGAGCTTTATCAACCTGTCATGTTGTATTACTGCGCTGCAAAACACCTCCTTTTGAAGTTTTCTCTCTGGCTTTCCGCGTCTCAGTTTCCTTTCATAATGCTTCTTCTCCTCCATGGAGTAGCTCATCTGTATGTCTGTACACCGAGGACGAGACAGAAAGGGAGAGTGTTGAGACCAGCGCTGGGGAAACCCTCTCAATGGTCTCGGTCTGACACACACACACACACACACACACACACACACACACACACACACACCCAGACAGTAGTGATTCTCGGTGAACTGAGGCACTCTGAAAGCTTGTTGGGAACACAACACAGCTCAAACCTCTGGGGACTTGGTTCATTACTGGAACTCAGTGAAACAACAGAGTAAACAGCATGGTGTTGCTTTACATTTACATAGGAGCTGAATGACGTGTAGATACAGACACAGACTGAATGACTTGTAGATAAAGACAGACTGAATGACGTGTAGATACAGACACAGACTGAATGACTTGTAGATAAAGACAGACTGAATGACATGTAGATACAGACACAGACTGAATGACTTGTAGATAAAGACAGACTGAATGACTTGTAGATACAGACACAGACTGAATGACTTGTAGATAAAGACAGACTGAATGACTTGTAGATACAGACTCACAGACTGAATGACTTGTAGATAAAGACAGACTGAATGACTTGTAGATACAGGCACAGACTGAATGACTTGTAGATACAGACACAGACTGAATGTCTTGTAGATACAGACACAGACTGAATCACTTGTAGATACAGACACAGACTGAATGACTTGTAGATACAGGCACAGACTGAATTCCTTGTAGATACAGGCACAGACTGAATGCCTTGTAGATACAGGCACAGACTGAATGAATTGTAGATACAGACACAGACTGAATGACTTGTAGATACATATACTCACACATAATGAATGAATTAGCATATACAGACACACATACTGAATGACTTGTAGACACATATTCACACAGACTGAATAACTTGTAGATACAGACACTCACACAGACTTAATGATGTGTAGATACAGACACACAGTCTGAGTGACTTGTAGATACACACACAAATACGAAATTACATGTAGATAAAGACACTCAAACAGACTGAATGACTTGTAGATACAGACACAGACTGAATGACTTGTAGATACAGGCACATACTGAATGACTTATAGATACAGGCACATACTGAATTACTTGTAGACGTAGACTCACAGACTGAATGACTTGTAGATAAAGACACTCAAACAGACTGGTTGAATTGTAGATACAGACTGACAGACTGAATTACTTGTAGACACAGACATTCACACAGACGTAATGACTTGTAGATACAGACTCACATATTGAATGAATTGTAGACACATATACTCACACATAATGAATTACTTGTAGACACAGACATTCACACAGACATAATGACTTGTAGATACAGACTCACATATTGAATGAATTGTAGACACATATACTCACACATAATGAATTACTTGTAGACACAGACATTCACACAGACATAATGACTTGTAGATACAAACTCACATACTGAATGACTTGTAGATAAAGACACTCAAACGGACTGAATGACTTATAGATACAGACTCACATACTGAATGACTTGTAGATAAAGACACTCAAACAGACTGAATGACTTGTAGATACAGACTCACATACTGAATGACTTGTAGATAAAGACACTCAAACAGACTGAATGACTTGTAGACACAGACATTTACACATACATAATGACTTGTAGATACAGACACAGACTGAATGAATTGTAGACACATATACTCACACATAATGAATGACTAGCATATACAGACACACATACTGGATGACTTGTAGATACAGACACAGACTGAATAACTTGTAGATACAGACACTCACACAGACTTGATTGTACTTCCGGCGCCGACAGAGATGGCCGCCTCGCTTCGCATTCCTAGGAAACTATGCAGTTTTTTGTTTTTTTTACGTGTTATTTCTTACACTAGTACCCCAGGTCATCTTAGGTTTCATTACATACAGCCGAGAAGAACTACTGAATATAAGATCAGCGTCAACTCACCATCAATATGACCAAGAATATGTTTTTCGCGAAGCGGATCCTGTGTTCTGCCTTTCAACCAGGACAACGGAATGGATCCCAGCCGGCGACCCAAAAAAACGACTCCGTAAAAGAGGGAAACGAGGCGGTCTTCTGGTCAGACTCCGGAGACGGGCACATCGTGCACCACTCCCTAGCATTCTTCTTGCCAATGTCCAGTCTCTTGACAACAAGGTTGATGAAATCCGAGCAAGGGTAGCATTCCAGAGGGACATCAGAGACTGTAACGTTCTTTGCTTCACGGAAACATGGCTCACTGGAGAGACGCTATCGGAGGCGGTGCAGCCAGCGGGTTTCTCCACGCATCGCGCCGAAAGAAACAAACATCTTTCTGGTAAGAAGAGGGGCGGGGGCGTATGCCTTATGGCTAACGAGACGTGGTGTGATCACAGAAACATACAGGAACTCAAATCCTTCTGTTCACCTGATTTAGAATTCCTCACAATCAAATGTCGACCGCATTATCTACCAAGAGAATTCTCTTCGATTATAATCACAGCCGTATATATTCCCCCCCAAGCAGACACATCGATGGCTCTGAACAAACTTTATTTGACTCTTTGCAAACAGGAATCCATACATCCTGAGGCTGCATTCATTGTAGCTGGGGATTTTAACAAGGCTAATCTGAAAACAAGACTCCCTAAATTGTATCAGCATATCGATTGCGCAACCAGGGCGGGAAAAACCTTGGATCATTGTTATTCTAACTTCCGCGACGCATATAAGGCCCTGCCCCGCCCCCCTTTCGGAAAAGCTGACCATGACTCCATTTTGCTGATCCCTGCCTACAGACAGAAACTAAAACAAGAAGCTCCCACGCTGAGGTCTGTCCAACGCTGGTCCGACCAAGCTGATTCCACACTCCAAGACTGCTTCCATCACGTGGACTGGGATATGTTTCGTATTGCGTCAGATAACAAAATTGACGAATACGCTGATTCGGTGTGCGAGTTCAATAGAACGTGCGTTGAAGATGTCGTTCCCATAGCAACGATTAAAACATTCCCTAACCCGAAACGGCTCAGACACAAGAGGTATGTGGCAGGGTCTACAGTCAATCACGGACTACAAGAAGAAAACCAGCCCAGTCACGGACCAGAATGTCTTGCTCCCAGGCAGACTAAATAACTTTTTTGCCCGCTTTGAGGACAATACAGTGCCACTGACACGGCCTGCAACGAAAACATGCGGACTCTCCTTCACTGCAGCCGAGGTGAGTAAAACATTTAAACGTGTTAACCCTCGCAAGGCTGCAGGCCCAGACGGCATCCCCAGCTGCGCCTTCAGAGCATGCGCAGACCAGCTGGCCGGTGTGTTTACGGACATATTCAATCAATCCCTATACCAGTCTGCTGTTCCCACATGCTTCAAGAGGGCCACCCTTGTTCCTGTTCCCAAGAAAGCTAAGGTAACTGAGCTAAACGACTACCGCCCCGTAGCACTCACTTCCGTCATCATGAAGTGCTTTGAGAGACTAGTCAAGGACCATATCACCTCCACCCTACCTGACACCCTAGACCCACTCCAATTTGCTTACCGCCCAAATAGGTCCACAGACGATGCAATCTCAACCACACTGCACACTGCCCTAACCCATCTGGACAAGAGGAATACCTATGTGAGAATGCTGTTCATCGACTACAGCTCGGCATTCAACACCATAGTACCCTCCAAGCTCGTCATCAAGCTCGAGACCCTGGGTCTCGACCCTGCCCTGTGCAACTGGGTACTGGACATCCTGATGGGCCGCCCCCAGGTGGTGAGGGTAGGCAACAACATCTCCACCCCGCTGATCCTCAACACTGGGGCCCCACAAGGGTGCGTTCTGAACCCTCTCCTGTACTCCCTGTTCACCCACGACTGCGTGGCCACGCACGCCTCCAACTCAATCATCAAGTTTGCGGACGACACAACAGTGGTAGGCTTGATTACCAACAACGACGAGACGGCCTACAGGGAGGAGGTGAGGGCCCTCGGAGTGTGGTGTCAGGAAAATAACCTCACACTCAACGTCAACAAAACTAAGGAGATGATTGTGGACTTCAGGAAACAGCAGAGGGAACACCCCCCTATCCACATCGATGGAACAGTAGTGGAGAGGGTAGTAAGTTTTAAGTTCCTCGGCATACACATCACAGACAAACTGAATTGGTCCACTCACACAGACAGCATCGTGAAGAAGGTGCAGCAGCGCCTCGGCTTGTCACCAAAAGCACTCACAAACTTCTACAGATGCACAATCGAGAGCATCCTGTCGGGCTGTATCACCGCCTGGTACGGCAACTGCTCCGCCCACAACCGTAAGGCTCTCCAGAGGGTAGTGAGGTCTGCACAGCGCATCACCGGGGGCAAACTACCTTCCCTCCAGGACACCTACACTATCCGATGTTACAGGAAGGCCATAAAGATCATCAAGGACAACAACCACCCGAGCCACTGCCTGTTCAGCCCGCTATCATCCAGAAGGCGAGGTCAGTACAGGTGCATCAAAGCTGGGACCGAGAGACTGAAAAACAGCTTCTATCTCAAGGCCATCAGATTGTTAAACAGCCACCACTAACATTGAGTGGCTGCTGCCAACACACTGACTCAACTCCAGCCACTTTAATAATGGGAATTGATGGGAAATTATGTAAAATATATCACTAGCCACTTTAAACAATGCTACCTAATATAATGTTTACATACCCTACATTATTCATCTCATATGTATACGTATATACTGTACTCTATATCATCTACTGCATCCTTATGTAATACATGTATCACTAGCCACTTTAACTATGCCACTTTGTTTACATACTCATCTCATATGTATATACTGTACTCGATACCATCTACTGTATCTTTCCTATGCTGCTCTGTACCATCACTCATTCATATATCCTTATGTACATATTCTTTATCCCCTTACACTGTGTATAAGACAGTAGTTTTGAAATTGTTAGTTAGATTACTTGTTGGTTATTACTGCATTGTCGGAACTAGAAGCACAAGCATTTCGCTACACTCGCATTAACATCTGCTAACCATGTGTATGTGACAAATACATTTTGATTTGATTTGATTTGACTTCTGGATGCAAATCAAATCCAATCAAATGTATTTATATAGCCCTTCTTAGCTGATATCTTAAAGTGCTGTACAGAAACTCAGCCTAAAACCCCAAACAGCAAGCAATGCAGGTGTGGAAGCATGGTGGCTAGGAAAAACTCCCTAGAAAGGCCAAAACCTAGCAAGAAACCTAGAGTGGAACCAGGCTATGAGGGGTGGGCCAGTCCTCTTCTGGCTGTGCCAGGTGGAGATTATAACAGAACATGGCCAAGATGTTCAAATGTTCATAAATGACCAATATGGTCAAATAATAATAATCACAGTAGTTGTCGAGGGTGCAGCATGTCAGCACCTCAGGAGTAAATGTCAGTTGGCTTTTCATAGCCGATCATTAAGAGTATCTCTACCGCTCCTACTGTCTTTAGAGAGTTGAAAACAACAGGTCTGGGACATGTAGCACGTCCAGTGAACAGGTCAGGGTTCCATAGCTGCAGGCAGAACAATTCAAACTGGAGCAGCAGCACGACCAGGTGGACTGGAGACAGCAAGGAGTCATCATGCCAGATAGTCCTGAGGCATGGTCCTAGGGCTCAGGTTCTCCGAGAGAGAGAAAGAAAGAGAGAAAGAAAGAGAGAATTGGAGAGATCATACTTAAATTCACACAGGACACCGGATAAGACAGGAGAAGTACTCCAGATATAACAAACTGACCCTAGCCCCCCAACACATAAACTACTGCAGCATAAATACTGGAGGCTGAGACAGGAGGGGTCAGGAGACACTGTGGACCCATCCGATGATACCCCCGGACAGGGCCAAACAGGAAGGATATAACCCAACCCACTTTGCCAAAGCACAGCCCCCACACCACTAGAGGGATATCTTCAACCACCAACTTACCATCCTGAGACAAGGCCGAGTATAGCCCACAAAGATCTCCGCCACGGCACAACCCAAGGGGGGTCGTCAACCCAGACAGGAAGATCACGTCAGTGACTCAACCCACTCAAGTGACGCACCCCTCCTAGGGACGGCATGGAAGAGCACCAGTAAGCCAGTGACTCAGCCCCTGTAATAGGGTTAGAGGCAGAGAATCCCAGTGGAGAGAGGGGAACCGGCCAGGCAGAGACAGCAAGGGCGGTTCGTTGCTCCAGAGCCTTTCCGTTCACCTTCCCACTCCTGGGCCAGACTACACTCAATCATATGACCCACTGAAGAGATGAGTCTACAGTAAAGACTTAAAGGTTGAGACCGAGTCTGCGTCTCTCACATGGGTAGGCAGACCGTTCCATAAAAAACACCATTCACAATACTACGTTTATAAAACAATGTTCACACCATTCACAATATCCACCATTCACAACACTACGTTTATAAAACAATGTTCACACCATTCACAATATCCACCATTCACAACACTACGTTTATAAAACAATGTTCACACCATTCACAATACTAGGTTTATAAAACAATGTTCACACCATTCACAATATCCACCATTCACAACACTACGTTTATAAAACAATGTTCACACCATTCACAATACTACGTTTATAAAACAATGTTCACACCATTCACAACACTACGTTTATAAAACAATGTTCACACCATTCATCTTCCTTCTGACCAAGCAGTCTCAGTCTCTGTGAACAGTCTTCCTTCTGACCAAGCAGTCTCAGTCTCTGTGAACAGTCTTCCTTCTGACCCAGCAGTCTCAGTCTCTGTCAACAGACTTCCTTCTGACCCAGCAGTCTCAGTCTTCCTTCTAACCCAGTCTGTCTGTCTGTCTGTCAACAGTCTTCCTTCTGACCCAGCAGTCTCAGTCTCTGTCAACAGTCTTCCTTCTGACCAGTCTGTCTGTGAACAGTCTTCCTTCTGACCCAGCAGTCTCAGCCTCTGTCAACAGTCTTCCTTCTGACCCAGCAGTCTGTCTGTCAACAGTCTTCATTCTGACCCAGCAGTCTGTCTGTCAACAGTCTTCCTTCTGACCCAGCAGTCTGTCTGTGAACAGTCTTCCTTCTGACCCAGCAGTCTGTCTGTGAAAAGTCTTCCTTCTCACCCAGCAGTCTCAGTCTCTGTGACCAACTTCCTTCTGACCAAGTCTGTCTGTCAACAGTCTTCCTTCTGACCCAGCAGTCTCAGTCTCTGTCAACAGTCTTCCTTCTAACCCAGTCTGTCTGTCTGTCTGTCAACAGTATTCCTTCTGACCTAGCAGTCTCAGTCTCTGTCAACAGTCTTCCTTCTGACCCAGTCTGTCTGTGAACAGTCTTCCTTCTGACCCAGCAGTCTCAGTCTCTGTCAACAGTCTTCCTTCTGACCCAGCAGTCTGTCTGTCAACAGTCTTACCTCTGACCCAGCAGTCTGTCTGTCAACAGTCTTCCTTCTGACCCAGCAGGCTGTCTGTGAACAGTCTTCCTTCTCACCCAGCAGTCTCAGTCTCTATGAACATGGCATGCAGTTCCCTCCATGGTTCAATCTGTCATCTAATGTGAGCTGTAACCCCTATTGGGTCACTAGACATTCATTCACAGCCATATGTTGGCATCACCAGACGGGAACACACTGCCCTCCTCACATTCACAGCCCCTCAAAGGGCTCAGGAATCTAACACTTTGTTTTAACACCCTTTAACCCAAACACTACCAGGTGCTTCAATAAGTGAAGGATTAAGAGCTGAGGATGTAAATGAACACACAGCTTTCCATCTTCTCTCTGCTCAATGCAACATTACCAAAGTCTTACCAAGATCAACCGGGACATTTCAACTAGACAGGAAGTTGAAGGTCATTTCTGTTTCTAGTTACTCCATTTTGACTTGTAGTGTCTAACAAGAGATTGAGATAAATCCCATGTTTTAGGAGAAATACACTGAGTGATTCAGCAATGTTTAGGGGAAAAAACATATCAGACATAATGTTGTGACATATTGTTCAACGTACAATAAACACCACATTTCAGTCTAATGTGGTCTGTTGTGGTCTCACTCCCTAATAACACTGTGGTCTGTTGTGGTCTCACTCCGTAATAACACTGGTCTGTTGTGGTCTCACTCCCTAATAACACTGTGGTCTGTTGTGGTCTCACTCCGTAATAACACTGGTCTGTTGTGGTCTCACTCCCTAATAACACTGTGGTCTGTTGTGGTCTCACTCCCTAATAACACTGTGGTCTGTTGTGGTCTCACTCCGTAATAACACTGGTCTGTTGTGGTCTCACTCCCTAATAACACTGTGGTCTGTTGTGGTCTCACTCCGTAATAACACTGGTCTGTTGTGGTCTCACTCCCTAATAACACTGTGGTCTGTTGTGGTCTCACTCCGTAATAACACTGGTCTGTTGTGGTCTCACACCATAATAACACTGGTCTGTTGTGGTCTCACACCGTAATAACACTGGTCTGTTGTGGTCTCACTCCCTAATAACATTGTGGTCTGTTGTGGTCTCACACCATAATAACACTGGTCTGTTGTGGTCTCACTCCCTAATAACACTGTGGTCTGTTGTGGTCTCACTCCGTAATAACACTGGTCTGTTGTGGTCTCACTCCCTAATAACACTGTGGTCTGTTGTGGTCTCACTCCGTAATAACACTGGTCTGTTGTGGTCTCACACCATAATAACACTGGTCTGTTGTGGTCTCACACCATAATAACACTGGTCTGTTGTGGTCTCACTCCCTAATAACATTGTGGTCTGTTGTGGTCTCACACCATAATAACACTGGTCTGTTGTGGTCTCACTCCGTAATAACACTGGTCTGTTGTGGTCTCACACCATAATAACACTGGTCTGTTGTGGTCTTACTCCCTAATAACACTGTGGTCTGTTGTGGTCTCACTCCGTAATAACACTGGTCTGTTGTGGTCTCACTCCATAATAACACTGGTCTGTTGTGGTCTCACACCATAATACCACCGGTCTGTTGTGGTCTCACACCATAATAACACTGGTCTGTTGTGGTCTCACACCATAATAACACTGGTCTGTTGTGGTCTCACACCATAATAACACTGGTCTGTTGTGGTCTCACTCCATAATCACACTGGTCTGTTGTGCTCTCACACCATAAAAACACTGGTCTGTTGTGGTCTCACTCCATAATAACACTGGTCTGTTGTGGTCTCACACCATAATACCACTGGTCTGTTGTGGTCTCACACCATAATAACACTGGTCTGTTGTGGTCTCACTCCGTAATAACACTGGTCTGTTGTGGTCTCACACCATAATAACATTGGTCTGTTGTGGTCTCACTCCCTAATAACACTGTGGTCTGTTTTGGTCTCACTCCGTAATAACACTGGTCTCTTGTGGTCTCACTCCATAATAACACTGTGGTCTGTTGTGGTCTCACACCATAATAACACTGGTCTGTTGTGGTCTCACTCCATAATAACACTGTGGTCTGTTTTGGTCTCACACCATAATAACACTGGTCTGTTGTGGTCTCACTACATAATAACACTGGTCTGTTGTGGTCTCACACCATAATAACACTGGTATGTTGTGGTCTCACTCCATAATAACACTGGTCTGTTGTGGTCTCACTCCATAATCACACTGGTCTGTTGTGGTCTCACGCCATAATAACACTGGTCTGTTGTGGTCTCACACCATAATAACACTGGTCTGTTGTGGTCTCACTCCATAATCACACTGGTCTGTTGTGGTCTCACACCATAAAAACACTGTGGTCTGTTGTGGTCTCACTCCATAATAACACTGGTCTGTTGTGGTCTCACTCCATAATCACACTTGTCTGTTGTGGTCTCACTCCATAATAACACTGGTCTGTTGTGGTCTCACACCATAATAACACTGGTCTGTTGTGGTCTCACACCATAATAACACTGGTCTGTTGTGGTCTCACACCATAATAACACTGGTCTGTTGTGGTCTCACACCATAATAACACTGGTCTGTTGTGGTCTCACACCATAATAACACTGGTCTGTTGTGGTCTCACTCCATAATAACACTGGTCTGTTGTGGTCTCACACCATAATAACACTGGTCTGTTGTGGTCTCACTCCATAATCACACTGGTCTGTTGTGGTCTCACACCATAAAAACACTGTGGTCTGTTGTGGTCTCACTCCATAATAACACTGGTCTGTTGTGGTCTCACTCCATAATCACACTTGTCTGTTGTGGTCTCACTCCATAATAACACTGGTCTGTTGTGGTCTCACACCATAATAACACTGGTCTGTTGTGGTCTCACACCATAATAACACTGGTCTGTTGTGGTCTCACACCATAATAACACTGGTCTGTTGTGGTCTCACACCATAATAACACTGGTCTGTTGTGGTCTCACACCATAATAACACTGGTCTGTTGTGGTCTCACTCCATAATAACACTGGTCTGTTGTGGTCTCACACCATAATAACACTGGTCTGTTGTGGTCTCACTCCATAATAACACTGGTCTGTTGTGGTCTCACACCATAATAACACTGGTCTGTTGTGGTCTCACTCCATAATAACACTGGTCTGTTGTGGTCTCACACCATAATAACACTGGTCTGTTGTGGTCTCACACCATAATAACACTGGTCTGTTGTGGTCTCACACCATAATAACCCTGTTCTGTTGTGGTCTCACTCCATAATAACACTGGTCTGTTGTGGTCTCACTCCGTAATAACACTGGTCTGTTGTGGTCTCACTCCATAATAACACTGTGGTCTGTTGTGGTCTCACACCGTAAGAACAACTTTGATAAAAGCCAGTTAGCTGATAAATGCTTCCTCTACAGCTCATATCAGCGGCCAGGGGAGGGAAGTTGTTTTTCTCTTGGTTCATCTGTGAACTTTTTACTCCCGTTGATAAACAGACTGTGTTTTCTCCATATTTCTATCAGCCAGGAAGATGCTGCTATCAGGAAAAATGAAGAGGAGAGCTGAGTAATGAAGTGAGCTGTGATAGGAAACTACCTGATAACACTGTCATATAATACATTATATTAGGACTTAACATTCTGCAGGTGGAACACAGAGGGAAGAGAGAGGAGACTTTTCCTTTGGTTCAGATGATCTCTCCTCCACTGTGGTTCTACATGCTGCTTAGGAAGGTAGTATACAGACTAGGTAGGCTAGACAGTTAGTATTCAGGTTAGGTAGATAGTATTCAGACTAGGTAGGTTAGGTAGATAGTATTCAGACTAGGTAGGTTAGGTAGATAGTATTCAGACTAGGTAGGCTAGGTAGATAGTATTCAGACTAGGTAGGTTAGATAGATATTATTCAGACTAGGTAGGTTAGGTAGTTAGTATACAGACTAGGTAGGTTCGGTAGTTAGTATACAGACTAGGTAGGTTCGGTAGTTAGTATTCAGGTTAGGTAGATAGTATTCAGACTAGGTAGGTTAGGTAGTTAGTATTCAGACTAGGCAGGTTAGGTAGTTAGTATACAGACTAGGTAGGTTCGGTAGTTGGTATTCAGGCTAGGTGGGTTAGATAGTTAGTATTCAGGTTAGGTAGTTAGAATTCAGACTAAGTAGGCTAGGTAGTTAGTATTCAGACTAGGTAGGTTAGGTATTTAGTATTCAGGCTAGGTAGTTAGTATTCAGACTAGGTAGGTTAGGTAGTTAGTATTCAGACTAAGTAGGTTAGGTAGTTAGTGTTCAGGCTAGGTAGGTTAGGTAGATGGTATTCAAGCTAGGTAAATAGTTTTTAGACTAGGTAGGTTATGTAGTTAGTATTTAGACTAGGTAGGTTGGGTAGTTAGTAGTCTGGCAATGTAGGTTAGGTAGTTAGTACTCAGACTAGGTAGATAAGGTAGTTATTATTCGGGCTAGGTAGGTTAGGTAGTTAGTATTCAGGCTAGGTAGTTAGTATTCAGACTAGGTAGGTTAGGTAGTTAGTATTCGGGTTAGGTAGTTAGTATTCAGACTAGGTAGGTTAGGTAGATATTATTCTGGCAAGGTAGGTTAGGTAGTTAGTACTCAGACTAGGTAGATAAGGTAGTTATTATTCGGGCTAGGTAGGTTAGGTAGTTAGTATTCAGGCTAGGTAGTTAGTATTCAGACTAGGTAGGTTAGGTAGTTAGTATTAAGGTTAGGTAGATAGTATTCAGACTAGGCAGGTTAGGTAGATATTATTCAGACTAGGTAGGCTAGATAGTTAGTATTCAGGTTAGGTAGATATTATTCAGACTAGGTAGGCTAGACAGTTAGTATTAAGGTTAGGTAGATATTATTCAGACTAGGTAGGCTAGACAGTTAGTATTAAGGTTAGGTAGATAGTATTCAGACTAGGTAGGTTAGGTAGATAGTATTCAGACTAGGTAGGTTAGGTAGATAGTATTCAGACTAGGTAGGTTAGGTAGATATTATTCAGACTAGGTAGGTTAGGTAGATATTATTCAGACTAGGTAGGTTAGGTAGATATTATTCAGACTAGGTAGGTTAGGTAGATATTATTCAGACTAGGTAGGTTAGGTAGATATTATTCAGACTAGGTAGGTTAGGTAGATAGTATTCAGACTAGGTAGGTTAGGTAGATATTATTCAGACTAGGTAGGTTAGGTAGATATTATTCAGACTAGGTAGGTTAGGTAGATAGTATTCAGACTAGGTAGGTTAGGTAGATATTATTCAGACTAGGTAGGTTAGGTAGATATTATTCAGACTAGGTAGGCTAGATAGTTAGTATTCAGGTTAGGTAGATATTATTCAGACTAGGTAGGCTAGACAGTTAGTATTAAGGTTAGGTAGATATTATTCAGACTAGGTAGGCTAGACAGTTAGTATTAAGGTTAGGTAGATAGTATTCAGACTAGGTAGGTTAGGTAGATAGTATTCAGACTAGGCAGGTTAGGTAGATATTATTCAGACTAGGTAGGCTAGACAGTTAGTATTAAGGTTAGGTAGATAGTATTCAGACTAGGTAGGTTAGGTAGATAGTATTCAGACTAGGCAGGTTAGGTAGATATTATTCAGACTAGGTAGGCTAGACAGTTAGTATTCAGGTTAGGTAGATAGTATTCAGACTAGGCAGGTTAGATAGATATTATTCAGACTAGGTAGGCTAGATAGTTAGTATTCAGGTTAGGTAGATAGTATTCAGGTTAGGTAGTTAGTATACAGACTAGGTAGGTTAGGTAGTTAGTATTCAGACTAGGTAGGTTAGGTAGATAGTATTCAGACTAGGTAGGTTAGGTAGATTGTATTCAGACTAGGTAGGTTAGGTAGTTAGTATTCAGGTTAGGTGGTTGGAATTCAGACTAGGTAGGTTAGGTAGTTAGTATTCAGACTAGGTAGGCTATGTAGTTAGTTTCAGACTAGGTAGGCTAGATAGTTAGTATTCAGGTTAGGTAGTTAGTATAAAGACTAGGTAGGTTAGGTAGTTAGTATTCAGACTAGGTAGGTTAGGTAGTTAGTATACAGACTAGGTAGGTTCGGTAGTTAGTATTCAGGCTAGGTGGGTTAGATAGTTAGTATTCAGGTTAGGTAGTTAGAATTCAGACTAAGTAGGCTAGGTAGTTCGTATTCAGACTAGGTAGGTTAGGTATTTAGTATTCAGGCTAGGTAGTTAGTTTTCAGACTAGGTAGGTTAGGTAGTTAGTATTCAGACTAAGTAGGTTAGGTAGTTAGTGTTCAGGCTAGGTAGGTTAGGTAGATGGTATTCAAGCTAGGTAAATAGTTTTTAGACTAGGTAGGTTATGTAGTTAGTATTTAGACTAGGTAGGTTGGGTAGTTAGTATTCTGGCAAGGTAGGTTAGGTAGTTAGTATTCAGGCTAGGTAGTTAGTATTCAGACTAGGTAGTTAGTATTCAGACTAGGTAGGTTAGGTAGTTTGTATTCAGGCTAGGTAGTTAGTATTCAGACTAGGTAGGTTAGGTAGTTTGTATTCAGGCTAGGTAGTTAGTATTCAGACTAGGTAGGTTAGGTAGTTAGTATTCAGGCTAGGTAGTTCGTATTCAGACTAGGTAGATTAGGTAGTTAGTATTCAGACTAGGTAGGTTAGGTAGTTAGTATTCAGGCTAGGTAGGCTAGGTAGATAGTATTCAGGTTAGGTAGTTAGTATTCAGACTAGGTAGGCTAGGTAGTTAGTATTCAGACTAGGTAGGTTAGGTAGTTAGTATTTAGACTAGGTTGGTTAGGTAGTTAGTATTCAGACTAGGTAGGTTAGGTAGTTAGTATTCAGAATCGGTAGGTTAGGTAGTTAGTATTCAGACTAGGTAGGTTAGGTAGTTAGTATTCAGGCTAGGTAGGCTAGGTAGTTAGTATTTAGACTAGGTTTGTTAGGTAGTTAGTATTCAGAATCGGTAGGTTAGGTAGTTAGTATTCAGACTAGGTAGGTTAAGTAGTTAGTATTCAGGCTAGGTGGAACTGCTACAGAAGTCGCGTTCCATGTCCATATTGGGCTGACTGTTTCATTACATAAACCAAATGGTTGTGTTCCATGTCCATATTGGGCTGACTGTTTCATTACATAAACCAAATGGTTGTGTTCCATGTCCATATTGGGCCGACTGTTCCATTACATAAACCAAATGGTTGTGTTCCATGTCCATATTGGGCCGACTGCCCAGCCCAGTCTCCCTCATCCCCTAGCCTGACCCCCAGCCCAGTCTCCCTCGTCCCCCAGCCTGACCCCCAGCCCAGTCTCCCTCATCCCCCAGCCTGACCCCCTCCAGCTCCTCTCTACCATTGGTTAACATGTTCCTCTGTTTCAACCTGGTCCAACGTTCTTTACCTCTAAGGTTTCCTCTAAATAGTTTCAGATCAGTCTGGTGTAGGGTACATGTATAGAGTGTTTTATTACATGTTGGGAAGATGAAGACTGCTGTTTCTGTGAAGCTGTGTGTGTGTGTGTGTGTGTGTGTCCTGTGCTCTGAGCTGACCCTGGTCCCACTGGAGCTCCCCTCCTAATTACCACCCACAGCCCCAACACAAGTTTTTCACTAACTCTCTCTCTCTTTCATTCTTTCTCTCTCTTCCTCCCTCTCACAGCGACCAGCCCAGCCCCCTCTCTTCCTCACTCTCACAGGTACCAGCCCAGCCCCCTCTCTTCCTCACTCTCACAGCGACCAGCCCAGCCCCCTCTCTACCTCCCTCTCACAGGGACCAGCCCAGCCCCCCCTCTTCCTCACTCTCACAGGGACCAGCCCAGCCCCCTCTCTTCCTCACTCTCACAGGGACCAGCCCAGCCCCCTCTCTTCCTCACTCTCACAGGGACCAGCCCAGCCCCCTCTCTTCCTCACTCTCACAGGGACCAGCCCAGCCCCCTCTCTACCTCACTCTCACAGGGACCAGCCCAGCCCCCTCTCTTCCTCACTCTCACAGGGACCAGCCCAGCCCCCCCTCTTCCTCACTCTCACAGGGACCAGCCCAGCCCCCTCTCTTCCTCACTCTCACAGGGACCAGCCCAGCCCCCCCTCTTCCTCACTCTCACAGGGACCAGCCCAGCCCCCTCTCTTCCTCACTCTCACAGGGACCAGCCCAGCCCCCCCTCTTCCTCACTCTCACAGGGACCAGCTGTCTGGCTGTCTGGCTGGCTGACTGGGAGAAAACCCCAATATGCCTAACCAAAGAGATTGTCTTCAAACATGCAAATTATAATGTTCTGTTTTTTAACCAGGCAAGTCAGTTAATTAAGAACTAATTCTTATTTACAATGACGGTCTAGGAACAGTGAGTTAACTGGTCTAGGAACAGTGTGTTAACTGCCTTGTTCAGGGGCAGAACGACAGATGTTTACCTTGTCAGCTCTGGGATTCAATCTAGCAACCTTTCGGTTACTGGCCCAACGCTCTAACCACTAGGATACTTGCCGCCTTGCTGTTGCTGGGTTTAAACTTTAAATTATAGTTATTTAAAAAAAACATAGTTATTTCTCAATTCTTGGTTAACCACAGGATCCTGTGATATCTAAAAGCAGAATAGTAATTTAACTGGTGTTTTTATTGCGTGGTCTGTCTGTCTGCTCGTCTGGCTAGCAAAGACAGAAGTACCATCACTCAGGTGAGTTATAATGATGTACTGTGTTCCTGAATATGAGTGGTTCAACTGTCATTATCACCATAGGTCATCCATGTATGAATGTGCCTTATTCAGAGAGATCCACTGGTCTCCAGTCTGGTCCCACAGAGCAGCTGAGAGGAGACTGAAGAGAGGGGAGAGACGAGGAAGGAACCAGCCAGGAGACTGAAGAGAGGGGAGAGGGGAGGAAGGAACCAGCCAGGAGACTGAAGAGAGGGGAGAGATGAGGAAGGAACCAGCCAGGAGACTGAAGAGAGGGGAGAGACCAGGAAGGAACCAGCCAGGAAACTGAAGAGAGGGGAGAGATGAGGAAGGACCCAGCCAGGAGACTGAAGAGAGGGGAGAGACCAGGAAGGAACCTCCTCCTCCTCCAGTGTAGTTAGCTGGTGGCTCCCCCTCTCCTCCTCCTCCAGTGTAGTTAGCTGGTGGCTCCCCCTCTCCTCCTCCTCCAGTGTAGTTAGCTGGTGGCTCCCCCTCTCCTCCTCGTCCAGTGTAGTTAGCTGGCGGCTCCCCTCTCTCCTCCTCCTCCAGAGTAGTTAGCCGGCGGCACCCCCTCTACTCCTCCTCCAGTGTAGTTAGCTGGCGGCTCCCCCTCTACTCCTCCTCCAGTGTAGTTAGCCTTTGGCTACCCCTCTCCTCCACCTCCAGTGTAGTTAGCCGGCGGCTCCCCCTCTACTCCTCCTCCAGTGTAGTTAGCCGTTGGCTCCCCCTCTCCTCCTCCTCCAGAGTAGTTAGTCGACGGCTCCCCCTCTCCTCCTCCTCCAGTGTAGTTAGCTGGTGGCTCCCCCTCTCCTCCTCCTTCAGTGTAGTTAGCCGGTGGCTCCCCCTCTCCTCCTCCTCCAGTGAAGTTAGCTGGTGGCTCCCCCTCTCCTCCTCCTCCAGTGTAGTTAGCTGGTGGCTCCCCCTCTCCTCCTCCTCCAGTGTAGTTAGCTGGTGGCTCCCCCTCTCCTCCTCCTCCAGTGTAGTTAGCTGGTGGCTCCCCCTCTCCTCCTCGTCCAGTGTAGTTAGCTGGCGGCTCCCCCTCTCCTCCTCCTCCAGTGTAGTTAGCCGGCGGCGCCCCCTCTACTCCTCCTCCAGTGTAGTTAGCTGGCGGCTCCCCCTCTACTCCTCCTCCAGTGTAGTTAGCTGGCAGCTCCCCCTCTCCTCCTCCTCCAGTGTAGTTAGCCGGCGGCTCCCCCTCTCCTCCTCCTCCAGTGTAGTTAGCTGGTGGCTCCCCCTCTCCTCCTCCTCCAGTGTAGTTAGCCTTTGGCTCCCCCTCTCCTCCTCCTCCAGTGTAGTTAGCTGGCAGCTCCCCCTCTACTCCACCTCCAGTGTAGTTAGCCGGCGGCTCCCCCTCGACTCCTCCTCCAGTGTAGTTAGCCGGTGGCTCCCCCTCTCCTCCTCCTCCAGTGTAGTTAGCCGGTGGCTCCCCCTCTCCTCCTCCTCCAGTGTAGTTAGCCGGTGGCTCCCCCTCGCCTCCTCCTCCAGTGTAGTTAGCCGGTGGCTCCCCCTCTCCTCCTCCTCCAGTGTAGTTAGTCGGCGGCTCCTCCTCTCCTCCTCCTCCAGTGTAGTTAGCCGGCGGCTCGCCCTCTCCTCCTCCTCCAGTGTAGTTAGCCGGCGGCTCCCCCTCTCCTCCTCCTCCAGTGTAGTTAGCTGGTGGCTCCCCCTCTCCTCCTCCTCCAGTGTAGTTAGCCTGTGGCTCCTCCTCTCCTCCTCCTCCAGTGTAGTTAGCCAGTAGCTCCCCCTCTCCTCCTCCTCCAGTGTAGTTAGCTGGCGGCTCCCCCTCTCCTCCTCCTCCAGTGTAGTTAGCCGGCGGCTCCCCCTCTCCTCCTCCTCCAGTGTAGTTAGCCGGCGGCTCCCCCTCTCCTCCTCCTCCAGGGTAGTTAGCCTTTGGCTACCCCTCTCCTCCTCCTCCAGTGTAGTTAGCCGGCGGCTCCCCCTCTACTCCTCCTCCAGTGTAGTTAGCCGTTGGCTCCCCCTCTCCTCCACCTCCAGTGTAGTTAGCCGGCGGCTCCCCCTCTACTCCTCCTCCAGTGTAGTTAGCCGTTGGCTCCCCCTCTCCTCCTCCTCCAGAGTAGTTAGTCGACGGCTCCCCCTCTCCTCCTCGTCCAGTGTAGTTAGCTGGCGGCTCCCCTCTCTCCTCCTCCTCCAGAGTAGTTAGCCGGCGGCACCCCCTCTACTCCTCCTCCAGTGTAGTTAGCTGGCGGCTCCCCCTCTACTCCTCCTCCAGTGTAGTTAGCCTTTGGCTACCCCTCTCCTCCACCTCCAGTGTAGTTAGCCGGCGGCTCCCCCTCTACTCCTCCTCCAGTGTAGTAAGCCGTTGGCTCCCCCTCTCCTCCTCCTCCAGAGTAGTTAGTCGACAGCTCCCCCTCTCCTCCTCCTCCAGTGTAGTTAGCTGGTGGCTCCCCCTCTCCTCCTCCTTCAGTGTAGTTAGCCGGTGGCTCCCCCTCTCCTCCTCCTCCAGTGAAGTTAGCTGGTGGCTCCCCCTCTCCTCCTCCTCCAGTGTAGTTAGCTGGTGGCTCCCCCTCTCCTCCTCCTCCAGTGTAGTTAGCTGGTGGCTCCCCCTCTCCTCCTCCTCCAGTGTAGTTAGCTGGTGGCTCCCCCTCTCCTCCTCGTCCAGTGTAGTTAGCTGGCGGCTCCCCCTCTCCTCCTCCTCCAGTGTAGTTAGCCGGCGGCGCCCCCTCTACTCCTCCTCCAGTGTAGTTAGCTGGCGGCTCCCCCTCTCCTCCTCCTCCAGTGTAGTTAGCTGGCAGCTCCCCCTCTCCTCCTCCTCCAGTGTAGTTAGCCGGCGGCTCCCCCTCTCCTCCTCCTCCAGTGTAGTTAGCTGGTGGCTCCCCCTCTCCTCCTCCTCCAGTGTAGTTAGCCTTTGGCTCCCCCTCTCCTCCTCCTCCAATGTAGTTAGCTGGCAGCTCCCCCTCTACTCCACCTCCAGTGTAGTTAGCCGGCGGCTCCCCCTCTACTCCTCCTCCAGTGTAGTTAGCCGGTGGCTCCCCCTCTCCTCCTCCTCCTCCAGTGTAGTTAGCTGGCAGCTCCCCCTCTACTCCTCCTCCAGTGTAGTTAGCCGGCGGCTCCCCCTCTACTCCTCCTCCAGTGTAGTTAGCCGGTGGCTCCCCCTCTCCTCCTCCTCCAGTGTAGTTAGCCGGTGGCTCCCCCTCTCCTCCTCCTCCAGTGTAGTTAGCTGGTGGCTCCCCCTCTCCTCCTCCTTCAGTGTAGTTAGCCGGTGGCTCCCCCTCTCCTCCTCCTCCAGTGAAGTTAGCTGGTGGCTCCCCCTCTCCTCCTCCTCCAGTGTAGTTAGTCGGCGGCTCCTCCTCTCCTCCTCCTCCAGTGTAGTTAGCCGGCGGCTCCCCCTCTCCTCCTCCTCCAGTGTAGTTAGCCGGTGGCTCCCCCTCTCCTCCTCCTCCAGTGTAGTTAGCTGGTGGCTCCCCCTCTCCTCCTCCTCCAGTGTAGTTAGCTGGTGGCTCCCCCTCTCCTCCTCCTCCAGTGTAGTTAGCTGGTGGCTCCCCCTCTCCTCCTCCTCCAGTGTAGGTAGCTGGTGGCTCCCCCTCTCCTCCTCGTCCAGTGTAGTTAGCTGGCGGCTCCCCCTCTCCTCCTCCTCCAGTGTAGTTAGCCAGCGGCGCCCCCTCTACTCCTCCTCCAGTGTAGTTAGCTGGCGGCTCCCCCTCTACTCCTCCTCCAGTGTAGTTAGCTGGCAGCTACCCCTCTCCTCCTCCTCCAGTGTAGTTAGCTGGCAGCTCCCCCTCTCCTCCTCCTCCAGTGTAGTTAGCCGGCGGCTCCCCCTCTCCTCCTCCTCCAGTGTAGCTAGCTGGTGGCTCCCCCTCTCCTCCTCCTCCAGTGTAGTTAGCCTTTGGCTCCCCCTCTCCTCCTCCTCCAGTGTAGTTAGCTGGCAGCTCCACCTCTACTCCTCCTCCAGTGTAGTTAGCCGGCGGCTCCCCCTCTACTCCTCCTCCAGTGTAGTTAGCCGTTGGCTCCCCCTTGCCTCCTCCTCCAGTGTAGTTAGCCGGTGGCTCCCCCTCTCCTCCTCCTCCAGAGTAGTTAGTCGACGGCTCCCCCTCTCCTCCTCCTCCAGTGTAGTTAGCTGGTGGCTCCCCCTCTCCTCCTCCTTCAGTGTAGTTAGCCGGTGGCTCCCCCTCTCCTCCTCCTCCAGTGAAGTTAGCTGGTGGCTCCCCCTCTCCTCCTCCTCCAGTGTAGTTAGTCGGCGGCTCCTCCTCTCCTCCTCCTCCAGTGTAGTTAGCCGGCGGCTCCCCCTCTCCTCCTCCTCCAGTGTAGTTAGCCGGTGGCTCCCCCTCTCCTCCTCCTCCAGTGTAGTTAGCTGGTGGCTCCCCCTCTCCTCCTCCTCCAGTGTAGTTAGCTGGTGGCTCCCCCTCTCCTCCTCCTCCAGTGTAGTTAGCTGGTGGCTCCCCCTCTCCTCCTCCTCCAGTGTAGGTAGCTGGTGGCTCCCCCTCTCCTCCTCGTCCAGTGTAGTTAGCTGGCGGCTCCCCCTCTCCTCCTCCTCCAGTGTAGTTAGCCAGCGGCGCCCCCTCTACTCCTCCTCCAGTGTAGTTAGCTGGCGGCTCCCCCTCTACTCCTCCTCCAGTGTAGTTAGCTGGCAGCTACCCCTCTCCTCCTCCTCCAGTGTAGTTAGCTGGCAGCTCCCCCTCTCCTCCTCCTCCAGTGTAGTTAGCCGGCGGCTCCCCCTCTCCTCCTCCTCCAGTGTAGTTAGCTGGTGGCTCCCCCTCTCCTCCTCCTCCAGTGTAGTTAGCCTTTGGCTCCCCCTCTCCTCCTCCTCCAGTGTAGTTAGCTGGCAGCTCCACCTCTACTCCTCCTCCAGTGTAGTTAGCCGGCGGCTCCCCCTCTACTCCTCCTCCAGTGTAGTTAGCCGTTGGCTCCCCCTTGCCTCCTCCTCCAGTGTAGTTAGCCGGTGGCTCCCCCTCTCCTCCTCCTCCAGTGTAGTTAGCCGGTGGCTCCCCCTTTCCTCCTCCTCCAGTGTAGTTAGCCGGTGGCTCCCCTCTCCTCCTCCTCCAGTGTAGTTAGCCGGTGGCTCCCCCTCTCCTCCTCATCCAGTGTAGTTAGCTGGTGGCTCCCCCTCTCCTCCTCCTCCAGTGTAGTTAGTCGGCGGCTCCTCCTCTCCTCCTCCTCCAGTGTAGTTAGCTGGTGGCTCCCCCTCTACTCCTCCTCCAGTGTAGTTAGCCGTTGGCTCCCCCTCTCCTCCTCCTCCAGTGTAGTTAGCCGGTGGCTCCCCCTCTCCTCCTCCTCCAGTGTAGTTAGCCGGTGGCTGCCCCTTTCCTCCTCCTCCAGTGTAGTTAGCCGGTGGCTCCCCCTCTCCTCCTCCTCCAGTGTAGTTAGCCGGCGGCTCCCCCTCTCCTCCTCCTCCAGTGTAGTTAGCCGGTGGCTCCCCCTCTCCTCCTCCTCCAGTGTAGTTAGCCGGTGGCTCCTCCTCTCCTCCTCCTCCAGTGTAGTTAGCTGGTGGCTCCCCTCTCCTCCTCCTCCAGTTTAGTTAGCCGGCGGCTCCCCCTCTCCTCCTCCTCCAGTGTAGTTAGCCGGCGGCTCCCCCTCTCCTCCTCCTCCAGTGTAGTTAGCCGGCGGCTCCCCCTCTCCTCCTCCTCCAGTGTAGTTAGCCGGCGGCTCCCCCTCTCCTCCTCCTCCAGTGTAGTTAGCCTTTGGCTACCCCTCTCCTCCTCCTCCAGTGTAGTTAGCCGGCGGCTCCCCCTCTACTCCTCCTCCAGTGTAGTTAGCCTTTGGCTACCCCTCTCCCCCTCCTCCAGTGTAGTTAGCTGGCAGCTCCCCCTCTACTCCTCCTCCAGTGTAGTTAGCCGGTGGCTCCCCCTCTCCTCCTCCTCCAGTGTAGTTAGCTGGCCGCTCCCCCTCTCCTCCTCCTCCAGTGTAGTTAGCCGGCGGCTCCCCCTCTCCTCCTCCTCCAGTGTAGTTAGCTTGCGGCTCCCCCTCTCCTCCTCCTCCAGTGTAGTTAGCCGGCGGATCCCCCTCTCCTCCTCCTCCAGTGTAGTTAGCCGGCGGCTCCCCCTCTCTTCCTCCTCCAGTGTAGTTAGCCTTTGGCTACCCCTCTCCTCCTCCTCCAGCGTAGTTAGCCGGCGGCTCCCCCTCTACTCCTCCTCCAGTGTAGTTAGCCTTTGGCTACCCCTCTCCTCCTCCTCCAGTGTAGTTAGCTGGCAGCTCCCCCTCTACTCCTCCTCCAGTGTAGTTAGCCGTTGGCTCCCCCTCTCCTCCTCCAGTGTAGTTAGCCGGCGGCTCCCCCTCTACTCCTCCTCCAGTGTAGTTAGCTGTTGGCTCCCCCTCTCCTCCTCCTCCAGTGTAGTTAGCCGTTGGCTCCCCCTTGCCTCCTCCTCCAGTGTAGTTAGCCGGTGGCTCCCCCTCTCCTCCTCCTCCAGTGTAGTTAGCTGGTGGCTCCCCCTCTCCTCCTCCTCCAGTGTAGTTAGCTGGTGGCTCCCCCTCTCCTCCTCCTCCAGTGTAGTTAGCCGGCGGCTCCTCCTCTCCTCCTCCTCCAGTGTAGTTAGCTGGTGGCTCGCCTTCTCCTCCTCCTCCAGTGTAGTTAGCTGGTGGCTCCCCCTCGCCGCCTCCTCCAGTGTAGTTAGCCGGTGGCTCCCCCTCTCCTCCTCCTCCAGTGTAGTTAGCTGGTGGCTCCCCCTCTCCTCCTCCTCCAGTGTAGTTAGCCCGGGGCTCCCCCTCTCCTCCTCCTCCAGTGTAGTTAGCCGGCGGCTCCCCCTCTCCTCCTCCTCCAGTGTAGTTAGCTGGTTGCTCCCCCTCTCCTCCTCCTCCAGTGTAGTTAGCCGGCGGCTCCCCCTCTCCTCCTCCTCCAGTGTAGTTAGCCTTTGGCTACCCCTCTCCTCCTCCTCCAGCGTAGTTAGCCGGCGGCTCCCCCTCTACTCCTCCTCCAGTGTAGTTAGCCTTTGGCTACCCCTCTCCTCCTCCTCCAGTGTAGTTAGCTGGCAGCTCCCCCTCTACTCCTCCTCCAGTGTAGTTAGCCGGCGGCTCCCCCTCTACTCCTCCTCCAGTGTAGTTAGCCGTTGGCTCCCCCTCTACTCCTCCTCCAGTGTAGTTAGCCGGTGGCTCCCCCTCTCCTCCTCATCCAGTGTAGTTAGCTGGTGGCTCCCCCTCTCCTCCTCATCCAGTGTAGTTAGTCGGCGGCTCCTCCTCTCCTCCTCCTCCAGTGTAGTTAGCCGGCGGCTCCCCCTCTCCTCCTCCTCCTCCAGTGTAGTTAGCCGGCGGCTCCCCCTCTCCTCCTCCTCCAGTGTAGTTAGCTGGCGGCTCCCCCTCTCCTCCTCCTCCAGTGTAGTTAGCCGGTGGCTCCTCCTCTCCTCCTCCTCCAGTGTAGTTAGCTGGTGGCTCCCCCTCTCCTCCTCCTCCAGTTTAGTTAGCCGGCGGCTCCCCCTCTCCTCCTCCTCCAGTGTAGTTAGCCGGCGGCTCCCCCTCTCCTCCTCCTCCAGTGTAGTTAGCCGGCGGCTCCCCCTCTCCTCCTCCTCCAGTGTAGTTAGCCGGCGGCTCCCCCTCTCCTCCTCCTCCAGTGTAGTTAGCCTTTGGCTACCCCTCTCCTCCTCCTCCAGTGTAGTTAGCCGGCGGCTCCCCCTCTACTCCTCCTCCAGTGTAGTTAGCCTTTGGCTACCCCTCTCCTCCTCCTCCAGTGTAGTTAGCTGGCAGCTCCCCCTCTACTCCTCCTCCAGTGTAGTTAGCCGGTGGCTCCCCCTCTCCTCCTCCTCCAGTGTAGTTAGCTGGCGGCTCCCCCTCTCCTCCTCCTCCAGTGTAGTTAGCCGGCGGCTCCCCCTCTCCTCCTCCTCCAGTGTAGTTAGCTGGCGGCTCCCCCTCTCCTCCTCCTCCAGTGTAGTTAGCCGGCGGCTCCCCCTCTCCTCCTCCTCCAGTGTAGTTAGCCGGCGGCTCCCCCTCTCTTCCTCCTCCAGTGTAGTTAGCCTTTGGCTACCCCTCTCCTCCTCCTCCAGCGTAGTTAGCCGGCGGCTCCCCCTCTACTCCTCCTCCAGTGTAGTTAGCCTTTGGCTACCCCTCTCCTCCTCCTCCAGTGTAGTTAGCTGGCAGCTCCCCCTCTACTCCTCCTCCAGTGTAGTTAGCCGTTGGCTCCCCCTCTCCTCCTCCAGTGTAGTTAGCCGGCGGCTCCCCCTCTACTCCTCCTCCAGTGTAGTTAGCTGTTGGCTCCCCCTCTCCTCCTCCTCCAGTGTAGTTAGCCGGCGGCTCCCCCTCTCCTCCTCCTCCAGTGTAGTTAGCTGGTGGCTCCCCCGCTCCTCCTCCTCCAGTGTAGTTAGCCGGCGGCTCCTCCTCTCCTCCTCCTCCAGTGTAGTTAGCCGGTGGCTCCCCCTCTCCTCTTCCTCCAGTGTAGTTAGCTGGTGGCTCCCCCTCTCCTCCTCCTCCAGTGTAGTTAGCCCGGGGCTCCCCCTCTCCTCCTCCTCCAGTGTAGTTAGCCGGCGGCTCCCCCTCTCCTCCTCCTCCAGTGTAGTTAGCCGGTGGCTCCCCCTCTCCTCCTCCTCCAGTGTAGTTAGCCAGCGGCTCCCCCTCTCCTCCTCCTCCAGTGTAGTTAGCCTTTGGCTACCCCTCTCCTCCTCCTCCAGCGTAGTTAGCCGGCGGCTCCCCCCTACTCCTCCTCCAGTGTAGTTAGCCTTTGGCTACCCCTCTCCTCCTCCTCCAGTGTAGTTAGCTGGCAGCTCCCCCTCTACTCCTCCTCCAGTGTAGTTAGCCGGCGGCTCCCCCTCTACTCCTCCTCCAGTGTAGTTAGCCGTTGGCTCCCCCTCTACTCCTCCTCCAGTGTAGTTAGCCGTTGGCTCCCCCTCTCCTCCTCCTCCAGTGTAGTTAGCCGGCGGCTCCCCCTCTACTCCTCCTCCAGTGTAGTTAGCTGTTGGCTCCCCCTCTCCTCCTCCTCCAGTGTAGTTAGCCGGCTGCTCCCCCTCTACTCCTCCTCCAGTGTAGTTAGCCGGCGGCTCCCCCTCTCCTCCTCCTCCAGTGTAGTTAGTCGACGGCTCCCCCTCTCCTCCTCCTCCAGTGTAGTTAGCTGGTGGCTCCCCCTCTCCTCCTCCTTCAGTGTAGTTAGCCGGTGGCTCCCCCTCTCCTCCTCCTCCAGTGTAGTTAGCTGGCGGCTCCCCCTCTCCTCCTCCTCCAGTGTAGTTAGCTGGTGGCTCCCCCTCTCCTCCTCCTCCAGTGTAGTTAGCCGGCGGCTCCCCCTCTACTCCTCCTCCAGTGTAGTTAGCTGGTGGCTCCCACTCTCCTCCGCCTCCAGTGTAGTTAGCTGGTGGCTCCCACTCTCCTCCTCCTCCAGTGTAGTTAGCCGGCGGCTCCCCCTCTCCTCCTCCTCCAGTGTAGTTAGCCGGCGTCTCCCCCTCTCCTCCTCCTCCAGTGTAGTTAGCCGGCGTCTCCCCCTCTCCTCCTCCAGTGTAGTTAGCCGGCGGCTCCCCCTCTCCTCCTCCTCCAGTGTAGTTAGCTGGTGGCTCCCCCTCTCCTCCTCCTCCAGTGTAGTTAGCCGGCGGCTCCCCCTCTCCTCCTCCTCCAGTGTAGTTGGCCGGCGGCTCCCCCTCTCCTCCTCCTCCAGTGTAGTTAGCCGGCGGCTCCCCCTCTACTCCTCCTCCAGTGTAGTTAGCTGGTGGCTCCCACTCTCCTCCTCCTCCAGTGTAGTTAGCTGGTGGCTCCCCCTCTCCTCCTCCTCCAGTGTAGTTAGCCAGCGGCTCCCCCTCTCCTCCTCCTCCAGTGTAGTTAGCCGGCGGATCCCCCTCTCCTCCTCCTCCAGTGTAGTTAGCCGGCGGATCCCCAGGGCCTCCAGTTAATAATCATTACTGATGTTCAGTGAAGTGGCTGAGCAGAATAATGAACTCACCTGAGACAAACTAAATGAACCCCTTTCCTCTCTGTTATCCATTCTTCTGCTATCACCCCCTGCATTAGGGGACCTATTATAAACATCTATTAACCGTTAAAACACTGACGTTCCTCTCACTACGCTAACATCTGATCAGAGACCAGATGATGCTGTTTTGGGGGACGTAACCAGCATGCTCCTTCTCAATAAATACAGACTACACACGGAAGTAGTTTTTACAAGAGATTACAGTCTGACCTGCAGCAATATTATAGGGTATGCATCACTCATACAATGATCTCTATAAAATGATATGATGATCACTATAGAATGATATGATGATCTATATAGAGTGATATGATGATCTCTATAGAATGATGTGATGATCTGTATAGAATGATATGATGATTTTTATAGAATGATATGATGATCTATATATAATGATATGATGATCTATATATAATGATATGATGATCTATATAGAATGATATGATGATCTACTGTATATAGAATGATATGATGATCTATATAGAATGATATGATGATCTATATAGAATGATATGATGATCTCTATAGAATGATATGATGATCTATATAGAATGATATGATGATCTACTGTATATAGAATGATATGATGATCTATATAGAATGATATGATGATCTATATAGAATGATATGATGATCTATATAGAATGATATGATGATCTATATATAATGATATGGTGATCTATATATAATGATATGATGATCTATATAGAATGATATGATGATCTATATATAATGATATGATGATCTGTATATAGTGATATGATGATCTATATAGAATGATATGATGATCTACTCTGTATAGAATGATATGATGATCTATATAGAGTGATATGATGATCTACTGTATATATAATGATATGATGATCTATATATAATTATATGATGATCTACTGTATATATAATGATATGATGATCTACTGTGTATAGAATGATATGATGATCTACTCTGTATAGAATGATATGATGATCTACTCTGTATAGAATGATATGATGATCTATATAGAATGATATGATGATCTACTGTATATATAATGATATGATGATCTATATATAATTATATGATGATCTACTGTATATATAATGATATGATGATCTACTGTGTATAGAATGATATGATGATCTACTCTGTATAGAATGATATGATGATCTATATAGAATGATATGATGATCTATATAGAATGATATGATGATCTACTGTATATAGAATGATATGATGATCTATATAGAATGATATGATGATCTATATAGAATGATATGATGATATGATGATCTATATAGAATGATATGATGATCTATATAGAATGATATGATGATCTATATAGAATGATATGATGATCTATATAGAATGATATGATGATCTATATAGAATGATATGATGATATGATGATCGATATAGAATGATATGATGATCTATATAGAATGCTATGATGATCTACTGTATATAGAATGATATGATGATCTATATAGAATGATATGATGATCTATATAGAATGATATGATGATATGATGATCGATATAGAATGATATGATGATCTATATAGAATGATATGATGATCTATATAGAATGATATGATGATCTATATAGAATGATATGATGATCTATATTAACACGTTAAATGTGATGTTTCTGTAGAAATATCTAATAAGGCTGACTGAACCTTCTAATGTTATCTGTGTTATGACCAGAAAGGATCAGAGATTAATTTCAGACTGATTAAATCCATAGTCATAACAGAGTGTCTCCATTACCGATGATTGAACTGAGATCTTTTAAGCCTGTTACACTGGCAGAGCTCATCACTTGTGAACAGATTACAGAGAGATGAGGAGACTCTGCACAAAGGAAGTGAACTAGCTTGTGAGAGCAGAAATACCAACGCACCAAAGCTATCCGGGCCCTCCAGTACATATTAGATGTCATACATATGAATGTTTTTAGGTACTTCTTTCTACCTTAACCCTACCTTTTACCAGGTAAATTGACTAAGAACATTCTCTTAGTTACAGGGGAGAGGAGGTGGGATGAACGAACCAATTGGAAGCAGGGGATGATTAAGGTGGCCATGATGATATTGTTTGATTTGATTTGATTCATTAGGGTCCCCATTAGCCGACGCCAATGGAGACAGTATGAGGGCCTGATTGGGAATTTAGCCAAGACACTACTCTTACAATACGTGTCATGGTATCATAGTGATCACAGAGAGTCAGGATACCCGTTTAACGTCCCATCTGAAAGACAGCACCCAACACAGGGCAATGTCCCCAATCACTGTCCTGCTGCATTAGTGATCACAGAGAGTCAGGAAACCCGTTTAACGTCGCATCTGAAAGACAGCACCCTACACAGGGCAATGCCCCCAATCACTGCTCTGATGCATTTTTTTAGACCAAAGGACCGAGTGCCTCCTACTGGCCCTCCAACACCACTTCCAGCAGCATCTGCTCCCCCATCCAGGGACTGACCAGGGACTGCCTCCTACTGGCCCTCCAACACCACTTCCAGCAGCATCTGGTCCCCCATCCAGGGACTGACCAGGGACTGCCTCCTACTGGCCCTCCAACACCACTTCCAGCAGCATCTGGTCCCCCATCCAGGGACTGACCAGGGACTGCCCCCTACTGGCCCTCCAACACCACTTCCAGCAGCATCTGGTCCCCCATCCAGGGACTGACCAGGAACTGCCTCCTACTGGCCCTCCAACAACACTTGCAGCAGCATCTGGTCCCCCATCCAGGGACTGACCAGGGACTGCCTCCTACTGGCCCTCCAACACCACTTCCAGCAGCATCTGGTCCCCCATCCAGGGACTGACCAGGTCCAACCCTGCTTAGCTTCAAAGGCAGGTCAGCAGTGGGATGTGGTCAGCATGGAAATGTCGGCCTGGCAGTTTGGATGTGAATGAATGAAGGATATCAGATGATTTGGTAACATTTCATTAGATGGTCCACCACAGATCTGTAGTATGAGGACATTGTCAATCACTATGACCCCTGTCGGTCTCTCTGCCAGGTCACATGGTCAGGAACAAGAAGTAGATCAGAAAGTAGACAGCTACAACTGGAAGGGACTTTTCTTAGCTGGTTAGGAGAATTTGCCAACCAGTTAGGATAATGAATTTAGCAGGTTAGGTGAATTAGGTTAAGGTTTAGGGTTAGGGTTAAGTTTAGCTAAAATGCTCTCCTAACCTGCTACGATAAGTAACTTCTGTTCGTAGCTATATCGAAGTGTGATGTTTTTAGGGAATAGCGTCTGTTTACCTCTCTAGATTAGATGAGTTTAATGGTCACATGCACAGGGTCACAGATGTAATTGCAGGGTACAGTGAAAGAGTTCAGCTCCGAGCTCCAACAGTGGAGGAAAAAAGAGAAGCAAATGTTTCAATTTAATTTTACCTTTATTTTACTAGGCAAGTCAGTTAAGAACAAATTCTTATTTTCAATGACGGCCTAGGAACAGTGGGTTAACTGCCTGTTCAGGGGCAGAACGACAGATTTATACCTTGTCAGCTCGGGGATTAGTCCAACGATCCAACGCTCCAACCACTAGGCTACCCTGCCGCCCCAATGTAACAATACAAATACTAATAGTTAACAGCTCCAGTCTCAGCAGAGACAGAGTAGAGACAGAGGAACCTCTGACCAGATAACAGCTCCAGTCTCAGTAGAGACAGAGTAGAGACAGAGGAACCTCTGACCAGATAACAGCTCCAGTCTCAGTAGAGACAGAGTAGAGAAGGAGGAACCTCTGACCAGATAACAGCTCCAGTCTCAGCAGAGACAGAGTAGAGACAGAGGAACCTCTGACCAGATAACAGCTCCAGTCTCAGCAGAGACAGAGTAGAGACAGAGGTACATCTGACCAGATAACAGCTCCAGTCTCAGCAGAGACAGTGGTACCTCTGACCAGATAACAGCTCCAGTCTCAGCAGAGACAGAGTAGAGACAGAGGTACATCTGACCAGATAACAGCTCCCGTCTCAGCAGAGACAGAGCAGAGACAGAGGAACCTCTGACCAGATAACAGCTCCAGTCTCAGCAGAGACAGAGGCACCTCTGACCAGATAACAGCTCCAGTCTCAGCAGAGACAGAGTAGAGACAGTGGTACCTCTGACCAGATAACAGCTCCAGTCTCAGCAGAGACAGAGTAGAGACAGAGGTACATCTGACCAGATAACAGCTCCAGTCTCAGCAGAGACAGAGGCACCTCTGACCAGATAACAGCTCCAGTCTCAGCAGAGACAGAGTAGAGACAGTGGTACCTCTGACCAGATAACAGCTCCAGTCTCAGCAGAGACAGAGTAGAGACAGAGGTACATCTGACCAGATAACAGCTCCCGTCTCAGCAGAGACAGAGCAGAGACAGAGGAACCTCTGACCAGATAACAGCTCCAGTCTCAGCAGAGAAAGAGTAGAGACAGAGGTACCTCTGACCAGATAACAGCTCCAGTCTCAGCAGAGACAGAGTAGAGACAGAGGTACCTCTGACCAGATAACAGTTCCAGTCTCAGTAGAGACAGAGAAACCTCTGACCAGATAACAGCTCCAGTCTCAGCAGAGAAAGAGTAGAGACAGAGGTACCTCTGACCAGATAACAGCTCCAGTCTCAGCAGAGAAAGAGTAGAGACAGAGGTACCTCTGACCAGATAACAGCTCCAGTCTCAGCAGAGACAGAGTAGAGACAGAGGTACCTCTGACCAGATAACAGTTCCAGTCTCAGCAGAGACAGAGGAACCTCTGACCAGATAACAGCTCCAGTCTCAGCATAGACAGAGCAGAGACAGAGGTACCTCTGACCAGATAACAGCTCCAGTCAGTAGAGACAGAGTAGAGACAGAGGTACCTCTGACCAGATAACAGCTCCAGTCAGTAGAGACAGAGGTACCTCTGACCAGATAACAGCTCCAGTCTCAGTAGAGACAGAGGTACCTCTGACCAGATAACAGCTCCAGTCTCAGTAGAGACAGAGGTACCCCTGACCAGATAACAGCTCCAGTCTCAGCAGAGACAGAGTAGAGATAGAGGTACCTCTGACCAGATAACAGCTCCAGTCTCAGCAGAGACAGAGGAACCTCTGACCAGATAACAGCTCCAGTCTCAGTAGAGACAGAGTAGAGACAGAGGTACCTCTGACCAGATAACAGCTCCAGTCTCAGCAGAGACAGAGTAGAGACAGAGGTACCTCTGACCAGATAAGAGCTCCAGTCTCCGTAGAGACAGAGGTACCTCTGACCAGATAACAGCTCCAGTCTCAGCAGAGACAGAGTAGAGATAGAGGTACCTCTGACCAGATAACAGCTCCAGTCTCAGCAGAGACAGAGGAACCTCTGACCAGATAACAGCTCCAGTCTCAGTAGAGACAGAGTAGAGACAGAGGTACCTCTGACCAGATAACAGCTCCAGTCTCAGCAGAGACAGAGCAGAGACAGAGGTACCTCTGACAAGATAACAGCTCCAGTCAGTAGAGACAGAGGTACCTCTGACCAGATAACAGCTCCAGTCTCAGCAGAGACAGAGGTACCTCTGACCAGATAACAGCTCCAGTCTCAGCAGAGACAGAGGTACCTCTGACCAGATAACAGCTCCAGTCTCAGCAGAGACAGAGGAACCTCTGACCAGATAACAGCTCCAGTCTCAGCAGAGACAGAGTAGAGACAGAGGTACCTCTGACCAGATAACAGCTCCAGTCTCAGCAGAGACAGAGTAGAGACAGAGGTACCTCTGACCAGATAACAGCTCCAGTCAGTAGAGACAGAGGTACCTCTGACCAGATAACAGCTCCAGTCTCAGTAGAGACAGAGGTACCTCTGAACAGATAACAGCTCCAGTCTCAGCAGAGACAGAGGTACCTCTGACCAGATAACAGCTCCAGTCTCAGCAGAGACAGAGTAGAGACAGAGGTACCCCTGACCAGATAACAGCTCCAGTCTCAGCAGAGACAGAGTAGAGACAGAGGTACCTCTGACCAGATAACAGCTCCAGTCTCCGTAGAGAGAGAGGTACCTCTGACCAGATAACAGCTCCAGTCTGAGTAGAGACAGAGGTACCCCTGACCAGATAACAGCTCCAGTCTCAGCAGAGACAGAGCAGAGACAGAGGTACCTCTGACCAGATAACAGCTCCAGTCTCAGCAGAGACAGAGGTACCTCTGACTAGATAACAGCTCCAGTCAGTAGAGACAGAGGTACCTCTGACCAGATAACAGCTCCAGTCTCAGCAGAGACAGAGTAGAGACAGAGGTACCTCTGACCAGATAACAGCTCCAGTCAGTAGAGACAGAGGTACCTCTGACCAGATAACAGCTCCAGTCTCAACAGAGACAGAGTAGAGACAGAGGTACCTCTGACCAGATAACAGCTCCAGTCTCAGCAGAGACAGAGTAGAGACAGAGGTACCTCTGACCAGATAACAGCTCCAGTCAGTAGAGACAGAGGTACCTCTGACCAGATAACAGCTCCAGTCTCAGCAGAGACAGAGGTACCTCTGACCAGATAACAGCTCCAGTCTCAGCAGAGACAGAGTAGAGACAGAGGTACCTCTGACCAGATAACAGCTCCAGTCTCAGCAGAGACAGAGTAGAGACAGAGGTACCTCTGACCAGATAACAGCTCCAGTCAGTAGAGACAGAGGTACCTCTGACCAGATAACAGCTCCAGTCTCCGTAGAGACAGAGGTACCTCTGACCAGATAACAGCTCCAGTCTCAGCAGAGACAGAGTAGAGATAGAGGTACCTCTGACCAGATAACAGCTCCAGTCTCAGCAGAGACAGAGGAACCTCTGACCAGATAACAGCTCCAGTCTCAGTAGAGACAGAGTAGAGACAGAGGTACCTCTGACCAGATAACAGCTCCAGTCTCAGCAGAGACAGAGCAGAGACAGAGGTACCTCTGACAAGATAACAGCTCCAGTCAGTAGAGACAGAGGTACCTCTGACCAGATAACAGCTCCAGTCTCAGCAGAGACAGAGGTACCTCTGACCAGATAACAGCTCCAGTCTCAGCAGAGACAGAGGTACCTCTGACCAGATAACAGCTCCAGTCTCAGCAGAGACAGAGGAACCTCTGACCAGATAACAGCTCCAGTCTCAGCAGAGACAGAGTAGAGACAGAGGTACCTCTGACCAGATAACAGCTCCAGTCTCAGCAGAGACAGAGTAGAGACAGAGGTACCTCTGACCAGATAACAGCTCCAGTCAGTAGAGACAGAGGTACCTCTGACCAGATAACAGCTCCAGTCTCAGTAGAGACAGAGGTACCTCTGAACAGATAACAGCTCCAGTCTCAGCAGAGACAGAGGTACCTCTGACCAGATAACAGCTCCAGTCTCAGCAGAGACAGAGTAGAGACAGAGGTACCCCTGACCAGATAACAGCTCCAGTCTCAGCAGAGACAGAGTAGAGACAGAGGTACCTCTGACCAGATAACAGCTCCAGTCTCCGTAGAGAGAGAGGTACCTCTGACCAGATAACAGCTCCAGTCTGAGTAGAGACAGAGGTACCCCTGACCAGATAACAGCTCCAGTCTCAGCAGAGACAGAGCAGAGACAGAGGTACCTCTGACCAGATAACAGCTCCAGTCTCAGCAGAGACAGAGGTACCTCTGACTAGATAACAGCTCCAGTCAGTAGAGACAGAGGTACCTCTGACCAGATAACAGCTCCAGTCTCAGCAGAGACAGAGTAGAGACAGAGGTACCTCTGACCAGATAACAGCTCCAGTCAGTAGAGACAGAGGTACCTCTGACCAGATAACAGCTCCAGTCTCAGCAGAGACAGAGTAGAGACAGAGGTACCTCTGACCAGATAACAGCTCCAGTCTCAGCAGAGACAGAGTAGAGACAGAGGTACCTCTGACCAGATAACAGCTCCAGTCAGTAGAGACAGAGGTACCTCTGACCAGATAACAGCTCCAGTCTCAGCAGAGACAGAGGTACCTCTGACCAGATAACAGCTCCAGTCTCAGCAGAGACAGAGTAGAGACAGAGGTACCCCTGACCAGATAACAGCTCCAGTCTCCGTAGAGAGAGAGGTACCTCTGACCAGATAACAGCTCCAGTCTGAGTAGAGACAGAGGTACCCCTGACCAGATAACAGCTCCAGTCTCAGCAGAGACAGAGCAGAGACAGAGGTACCTCTGACCAGATAACAGCTCCAGTCTCAGCAGAGACAGAGGTACCTCTGACCAGATAACAGCTCCAGTCTCAGCAGAGACAGAGTAGAGACAGAGGTTCCTCTGACCAGATAACAGCTCCAGTCTCAGTAGAGACAGAACAGAGACAGAGTAGAGACAGAGGTACCTCTGACCAGATAACAGCTCCAGTCTCAGCAGAGACAGAGGTACCTCTGACCAGATAACAGCTCCAGTCTCAGTAGAGACAGAGGTACCTCTGACCAGATAACAACTCCAGTCTCAGCAGAGACAGAGGTACCTCTGACCAGATAACAGCTCCAGTCTCAGCAGAGACAGAGTAGAGACAGAGTAGAGAAAGAGCAGAGACAGAGGTACCTCTGACCAGTTAACAGCTCCAGTCTCAGCAGAGACAGAACAGAGACAGAGGTACCTCTGACCAGATAACAGCTCCAGTCTCAGTAGAGACAGAGTAGAGACAGAGGTACCTCTGACCAGATAACAGCTCCAGTCTCAGCAGAGACAGAGTAGAGACAAAGGTACCTCTGACCAGATAACAGCTCCAGTCTCAGCAGAGACAGAGGTACCTCTGACCAGATAACAGCTCCAGTCTCAGGAGAGACAGAGGTACCTCTGACCAGATAACAGCTCCAGTCTCAGCAGACACAGAGTAGAGGCAGAGGTACCTCTGACCAGATAACAGCTCCAGTCTCAGCAGAGACAGAGTAAAGACAGAGGTACCTCTGACCAGATAACAGCTCCAGTCTCCGTAGAGACAGAGGTACCTCTGACCAGATAACAGCTCCAGTCTGAGCAGAGACAGAGGTACCTCTGACCAGATAACAGCTCCAGTCTCAGTAGAGACAGAGTAGGGACAGAGGTACCTCTGACCAGATAACAGCTCCAGTCTCAGCAGAGACAGAGGTACCTCTGACCAGATAACAGCTCCAGTCTCAGCAGAGACACAGGTACCTCTGACCAGATAACAGCTCCAGTCAGTAGAGACAGAGGTACCTCTGACCAGATAACAGCTCCAGTCTCAGCAGAGACAGAGGTACCGCTGACCAGATAACAGCTCCAGTCTCAGCAGAGACAGAGGTACCGCTGACCAGATAACAGCTCCAGTCTCAGCAGAGACAGAGTAGAGACAGAGGTACCTCTGACCAGATAACAGCTCCAGTCTCAGTAGAGACAGAGGTACCCCTGACCAGATAACAGCTCCAGTCTCAGCAGAGACAGAGTAGAGACAGAGGTACCTCTGACCAGATAACAGCTCCAGTCTCAGCAGAGACAGAGTAGAGACAGAGGTACCTCTGACCAGATAACAGCTCCAGTCTCAGCAGAGACAGAGGTACCTCTGACCAGATAACAGCTCCAGTCTCAGCAGAGACAGAGGTACCTCTGACCAGATAACAGCTCCAGTCTCAGCAGAGACAGAGGTACCTCTGACCAGATAACAGCTCCAGTCTCAGCAGAGACAGAGTAGAGACAGAGGTACCTCTGACCAGATAACAGCTCCAGTCTCAGCAGAGACAGAGTAGAGACAGAGGTACCTCTGACCAGATAACAGCTCCAGTCTCAGCAGAGACAGAGTAGAGACAGAGGTACCTCTGACCAGATAACAGCTCCAGTCTCAGCAGACACAGAGCAGAGACAGAGGTACCTCTGACCAGATAACAGCTCCAGTCTCAGTAGAGACAGAGGTACCTCTGACCAGATAACAGCTCCAGTCTCAGTAGAGACAGAGGTACCCCTGACCAGATAACAGCTCCAGTCTCAGCAGAGACAGAGTAGAGACATAGGTACCTCTAACCAGATAACAGCTCCAGTCTCAGCAGAGACAGAGTAGAGACAGAGGAACCTCTGACCAGATAACAGCTCCAGTCTCAGTAGAGACAGAGTAGAGACAGAGGTACCTCTGACCAGATAACAGCTCCAGTCTCAGCAGAGACAGAGGTACCTCTGACCAGATAACAGCTCCAGTCTCAGCAGAGACAGAGGTACCTCTGACCAGATAACAGCTCCAGTCTCAGCAGAGACAGAGGTACCTCTGACCAGATAACAGCTCCAGTCTCAGTAGAGACAGAGTAGAGACAGAGGTACCTCTGACCAGATAACAGCTCCAGTCTCAGTAGAGACAGAGGTACCTCTGACCAGATAACAGCTCCAGTCTCAGCAGAGACAGAGGTACCTCTGACCAGATAACAGCTCCAGTCTCAGCAGAGACAGAGGTACCTCTGACCAGATAACAGCTCCAGTCTCAGCAGAGACAGAGTAGAGACAGAGTAGAGAAAGAGCAGAGACAGAGGTACCTCTGACCAGTTAACAGCTCCAGTCTCAGCAGAGACAGAACAGAGACAGAGGTACCTCTGACCAGATAACAGCTCCAGTCTCAGTAGAGACAGAGTAGAGACAGAGGTACCTCTGACCAGATAACAGCTCCAGTCTCAGCAGAGACAGAGTAGAGACAAAGGTACCTCTGACCAGATAACAGCTCCAGTCTCAGCAGAGACAGAGGTACCTCTGACCAGATAACAGCTCCAGTCTCAGGAGAGACAGAGGTACCTCTGACCAGATAACAGCTCCAGTCTCAGCAGAGAAAGAGTAGAGACAGAGGTACCTCTGACCAGATAACAGCTCCAGTCTCAGCAGAGACAGAGGTACCTCTGACCAGATAACAGCTCCAGTCAGTAGAGACAGAGGAACCTCTGACCAGATAACAGCTCCAGTCTCAGCAGAGACAGAGTAGAGACAGAGGTACCTCTGACCAGATAACAGCTCCAGTCTCAGTAGAGACAGAGGTACCGCTGACCAGATAACAGCTCTATTCTCAGCAGAGACAGAGGTACCTCTGACCAGATAACAGCTCCAGTCTCAGCAGAGACAGAGGTACCTCTGACCAGATAACAGCTCCAGTCTCAGCAGAGACAGAGGTACCTCTGACCAGATAACAGCTCCAGTCAGTAGAGACAGAGGAACCTCTGACCAGATAACAGCTCCAGTCTCAGCAGAGACAGAGTAGAGACAGAGGTACCTCTGACCAGATAACAGCTCCAGTCTCAGTAGAGACAGAGGTACCGCTGACCAGATAACAGCTCCAGTCTCAGCAGACACAGAGCAGAGACAGAGGTACCTCTGACCAGATAACAGCTCCAGTCTCAGCAGAGACAGAGTAGAGACAGAGGTACCTCTGACCAGATAACAGCTCCCATCTCAGTAGAGACAGAGGTACCCCTGACCAGATAACAGCTCCAGTCTCAGCAGAGACAGAGGTACCTCTGACCAGATAACAGCTCCAGTCTCAGCAGAGACAGAGGTACCTCTGACCAGATAACAGCTCCAGTCTCAGTAGAGACAGAGGTACCGCTGACCAGATAACAGCTCCAGTCTCAGCAGAGACAGAGTAGAGACAGAGGTACCTCTGACCAGATAACAGCTCCAGTCTCAGCAGACACAGAGCAGAGACAGAGGTACCTCTGACCAGATAACAGCTCCAGTCTCAGCAGAGACAGAGGTACCTCTGACCAGATAACAGCTCCAGTCTCAGCAGAGACAGAGGTACCTCTGACCAGATAACAGCTCCAGTCTCAGCAGAGACAGAGTAGAGACAGAGTAGAGAAAGAGCAGAGACAGAGGTACCTCTGACCAGTTAACAGCTCCAGTCTCAGCAGAGACAGAACAGAGACAGAGGTACCTCTGACCAGATAACAGCTCCAGTCTCAGTAGAGACAGAGTAGAGACAGAGGTACCTCTGACCAGATAACAGCTCCAGTCTCAGCAGAGACAGAGTAGAGACAGAGGAACCTCTGACCAGATAACAGCTCCAGTCTCAGCAGAGACAGAGTAGAGACAAAGGTACCTCTGACCAGATAACAGCTCCAGTCTCAGCAGAGACAGAGGTACCTCTGACCAGATAACAGCTCCAGTCTCAGGAGAGACAGAGGTACCTCTGACCAGATAACAGCTCCAGTCTCAGCAGAGACAGAGGTACCTCTGACCAGATAACAGCTCCAGTCTCAGCAGAGACAGAGTAGAGACAGAGGTACCTCTGACCAGATAACAGCTCCAGTCTCAGCAGAGACAGAGGTACCTCTGACCAGATAACAGCTCCAGTCTCAGCAGAGACAGAGGTACCTCTGACCAGATAACAGCTCCAGTCTCAGCAGAGACAGAGGTACCTCTGACCAGATAACAGCTCCAGTCTCAGCAGAGACAGAGTAGAGACAGAGGTACCTCTGACCAGATAACAGCTCCAGTCTCAGCAGACACAGAGCAGAGACAGAGGTACCTCTGACCAGATAACAGCTCCAGTCTCAGTAGAGACAGAGGTACCTCTGACCAGATAACAGCTCCAGTCTCAGCAGAGACAGAGGTACCTCTGACCAGATAACAGCTCCAGTCTCAGCAGAGACAGAGGTACCTCTGACCAGATAACAGCTCCAGTCTCAGCAGAGACAGAGTAGAGACAGAGTAGAGAAAGAGCAGAGACAGAGGTACCTCTGACCAGTTAACAGCTCCAGTCTCAGCAGAGACAGAACAGAGACAGAGGTACCTCTGACCAGATAACAGCTCCAGTCTCAGTAGAGACAGAGTAGAGACAGAGGTACCTCTGACCAGATAACAGCTCCAGTCTCAGCAGAGACAGAGTAGAGACAGAGGAACCTCTGACCAGATAACAGCTCCAGTCTCAGCAGAGACAGAGTAGAGACAAAGGTACCTCTGACCAGATAACAGCTCCAGTCTCAGCAGAGACAGAGGTACCTCTGACCAGATAACAGCTCCAGTCTCAGCAGAGACAGAGGTACCTCTGACCAGATAACAGCTCCAGTCTCAGGAGAGACAGAGGTACCTCTGACCAGATAACAGCTCCAGTCTCAGCAGAGAAAGAGTAGAGACAGAGGTACCTCTGACCAGATAACACCTCCAGTCTCAGCAGACACAGAGTAGAGAAAGAGGTACCTCTGACCAGATAACAGCTCCAGTCTCAGCAGAGACAGAGTAAAGACAGAGGTACCTCTGACCAGTTAACAGCTCCAGTCAGTATAGACAGAGGAACCTCTGACCAGATAACAGCTCCAGTCTCAGCAGAGACATAGTAGAGACAGAGGTACCTCTGACCAGATAACAGCTCCAGTCTCAGCAGAGACAGAGGTACCTCTGACCAGATAACAGCTCCAGTCTCAGCAGAGACAGAGGTACCTCTGACCAGATAACAGCTCCAGTCTCAGTAGAGACAGAGGTACCGCTGACCAGATAACAGCTCCAGTCTCAGCAGAGACAGAGTAGAGACAGAGGTACCTCTGACCAGATAACAGCTCCAGTCTCAGCAGACACAGAGCAGAGACAGAGGTACCTCTGACCAGATAACAGCTCCAGTCTCAGTAGAGACAGAGGTACCTCTGACCAGATAACAGCTCCAGTCTCAGCAGAGACAGAGGTACCTCTGACCAGATAACAGCTCCAGTCTCAGCAGAGACAGAGGTACCTCTGACCAGATAACAGCTCCAGTCTCAGCAGAGACAGAGTAGAGACAGAGTAGAGAAAGAGCAGAGACAGAGGTACCTCTGACCAGTTAACAGCTCCAGTCTCAGCAGAGACAGAACAGAGACAGAGGTACCTCTGACCAGATAACAGCTCCAGTCTCAGCAGAGACAGAGTAGAGACAGAGGAACCTCTGACCAGATAACAGCTCCAGTCTCAGCAGAGACAGAGGTACCTCTGACCAGATAACAGCTCCAGTCTCAGGAGAGACAGAGTAGAGACAAAGGTACCTCTGACCAGATAACAGCTCCAGTCTCAGCAGAGACAGAGGTACCTCTGACCAGATAACAGCTCCAGTCTCAGGAGAGACAGAGGTACCTCTGACCAGATAACAGCTCCAGTCTCAGCAGAGACAGAGTAGAGACAGAGGTACCTCTGACCAGATAACAGCTCCAGTCTCAGCAGAGACAGAGTAAAGACAGAGGTACCTCTGACCAGTTAACAGCTCCAGTCAGTATAGACAGAGGAACCTCTGACCAGATAACAGCTCCAGTCTCAGCAGAGACATAGTAGAGACAGAGGTACCTCTGACCAGATAACAGTCCAGTCTCAGTAGAGACAGAGTAGAGACAGAGGTACCTTTGACCAGATAACAGCTCCAGTCTCAGTAGAGACAGAGTAGAGACAGAGGTACCTTTGACCAGATAACAGCTCCAGTCTCAGTAGACACAGAGTAGGGACAGAGGTACCTCTGACCAGATAACAGCTCCAGTCTCAGCAGAGACAGAGGTACCTCTGACCAGATAACAGCTCCAGTCTCAGCAGAGACAGAGGTACCTCTGACCAGATAACAGCTCCAGTCTCAGCAGAGACAGAGGTACCTCTGACCAGATAACAGCTCCAGTCTCAGTAGAGACAGAGGTACCTCTGACCAGATAACAGCTCCAGTCTCAGTAGAGACAGAGGTACCTCTGACCAGATAACAGCTCCAGTCTCAGCAGAGACAGAGGTACCTCTGACCAGATAACAGCTCCAGTCTCAGCAGAGACAGAGGTACCTCTGACCAGATAACAGCTCCATTCTCAGCAGAGACAGAGTAGAGACAGAGGTACCTCTGACCAGATAACAGCTCCAGTCTCAGCAGAGACAGAGGTACCGCTGACCAGATAACAGCTCCAGTCTCAGCAGAGACAGAGGTACCTCTGACCAGATAACAGCTCCAGTCTCAGCAGAGACAGAGGTACCGCTGACCAGATAACAGCTCCAGTCTCAGCAGAGACAGAGGTACCTCTGACCAGATAACAGCTCCAGTCTCAGCAGAGACAGAGTAGAGACAGAGGTACCTCTGACCAGATAACAGCTCCAGTCTCAGCAGAGACAGAGGTACCTCTGACCAGATAACAGCTCCAGTCTCAGCAGAGACAGAGTAGAGACAGAGGTACCTCTGACCAGATAACAGCTCCAGTCTCAGCAGAGACAGAGGTACCTCTGACCAGATAACAGCTCCAGTCTCAGTAGAGACAGAGGTACCTCTGACCAGATAACAGCTCCAGTCTCAGCAGAGACAGAGGTACCTCTGACCAGATAACAGCTCCAGTCTCAGCAGAGACAGAGTAGAGACAGAGGCACCTCTGACCAGATAACAGCTCCAGTCTCAGCAGACACAGAGTAGAGAAAGAGGTACCTCTGACCAGATAACAGCTCCAGTCTCAGTAGAGACAGAGTAGAGACAGAGGTACCTCTGACCAGATAACAGCTCCAGTCTCAGCAGAGACAGAGTAGAGACAGAGGAACCTCTGACCAGATAACAGCTCCAGTCTCAGCAGAGACAGAGTAGAGACAAAGGTACCTCTGACCAGATAACAGCTCCAGTCTCAGCAGAGACAGAGGTACCTCTGACCAGATAACAGCTCCAGTCTCAGGAGAGACAGAGGTACCTCTGACCAGATAACAGCTCCAGTCTCAGCAGAGAAAGAGTAGAGACAGAGGCACCTCTGACCAGATAACAGCTCCAGTCTCAGCAGACACAGAGTAGAGAAAGAGGTACCTCTGACCAGATAACAGCTCCAGTCTCAGCAGAGACAGAGTAAAGACAGAGGTACCTCTGACCAGTTAACAGCTCCAGTCAGTATAGACAGAGGAACCTCTGACCAGATAACAGCTCCAGTCTCAGCAGAGACAGAGTAGAGACAGAGGTACCTCTGACCAGATAACAGCTCCAGTCTCAGTAGAGACAGAGTAGAGACAGAGGTACCTCTGACCAGATAACAGCTCCAGTCTCAGCAGAGACAGATGTACCTCTGACCAGATAACAGCTCCAGTCTCAGCAGAGACAGAGGTACCGCTGACCAGATAACAGCTCCAGTCTCAGCAGAGACAGAGGTACCTCTGACCAGATAACAGTTCCAGTCTCAGCAGAGACAGAGTAGAGACAGATGTACCTCTGACCAGATAACAGTTCCAGTCTCAGCAGAGACAGAGTAGAGACAGAGGTACCTCTGACCAGATAACAGCTCCAGTCTCAGCAGAGACAGAGTAGAGACAGAGTAACCTCTGACCAGATAACAGCTCCAGTCTCAGTAGAGACAGAGTAGAGACAGAGGAACCTCTGACCAGATAACAGCTCCAGTCTCAGCAGAGACAGAGGTACCGCTGACCAGATAACAGCTCCAGTCTCAGCAGAGACAGAGGTACCTCTGACCAGATAACAGCTCCAGTCTCAGCAGAGACAGAGTAGAGACAGAGGAACCTCTGACCAGATAACAGCTCCAGTCTCAGCAGAGACAGAGTAGAGACAGAGGAACCTCTGACCAGATAACAGCTCCAGTCTCAGTAGAGACAGAGTAGAGACAGAGGAACCTCTGACCAGATAACAGCTCCAGTCTCAGCAGAGACAGAGTAGAGACAGAGGTACCTCTGACCAGATAACAGCTCCAGTCTCAGCAGAGACAGAGGTACCTCTGACCAGATAACAGCTCCAGTCTCAGCAGAGACAGAGTAGAGACAGAGGTACCTCTGACCAGATAACAGCTCCAGTCTCAGCAGAGACAGAGCAGAGACAGAGGAACCTCTGACCAGATAACAGCTCCAGTCTCAGCAGAGACAGAGTAGAGACAGAGGTACCTCTGACCAGATAACAGCTCCAGTCTCAGCAGAGACAGAGGTACCTCTGACCAGATAACAGCTCCAGTCTCAGTAGAGACAGAGGTACCTCTGACCAGATAACAGCTCCAGTCTCAGCAGAGACAGAGGTACCTCTGACCAGATAACAGCTCCAGTCTCAGCAGAGACAGAGTAGAGACAGAGGTACCTCTGACCAGATAACAGCTCCAGTCTCAGCAGACACAGAGTAGAGACAGAGGCACCTCTGACCAGATAACAGCTCCAGTCTCAGCAGACACAGAGTAGAGAAAGAGGTACCTCTGACCAGATAACAGCTCCAGTCTCAGTAGAGACAGAGTAGAGACAGAGGAACCTCTGACCAGATAACAGCTCCAGTCTCAGCAGAGACAGAGGTACCTCTGACCAGATAACAGCTCCAGTCTCAGGAGAGACAGAGGTACCTCTGACCAGATAACAGCTCCAGTCTCAGCAGAGAAAGAGTAGAGACAGAGGCACCTCTGACCAGATAACAGCTCCAGTCTCAGCAGACACAGAGTAGAGAAAGAGGTACCTCTGACCAGATAACAGCTCCAGTCTCAGCAGAGACAGAGTAAAGACAGAGGTACCTCTGACCAGATAACAGCTCCAGTCTCAGCAGAGACAGATGTACCTCTGACCAGATAACAGCTCCAGTCTCAGCAGAGACAGAGGTACCGCTGACCAGATAACAGCTCCAGTCTCAGCAGAGACAGAGGTACCTCTGACCAGATAACAGTTCCAGTCTCAGCATAGACAGAGTAGAGACAGATGTACCTCTGACCAGATAACAGTTCCAGTCTCAGTAGAGACAGAGTAGAGACAGAGGAACCTCTGACCAGATAACAGCTCCAGTCTCAGTAGAGACAGAGGTACCTCTGACCAGATAACAGCTCCAGTCTCAGCAGAGACAGAGGTACAGGTGACCAGATAACAGCTCCAGTCTCAGCAGAGACAGAGTAGAGACAGAGGAACCTCTGACCAGATAACAGCTCTTGTCTCAGTAGAGACAGAGTAGAGACAGAGGTACCTCTGACCAGATAACAGCTCCAGTCTCAGCAGAGACAGAGTAGAGACAGAGGTACCTCTGACCAGATAACAGCTCCAGTCTCAGTAGAGACAGAGTAGAGACAGAGGTACCTCTGACCAGATAACAGCTCCAGTCTCAGCAGAGACAGAGTAGAGACGAGGTACCTCTGACCAGATAACTAAAAAACCTCCTCTTTATTCATACAAACTTAACATTATTTCATTTCAACGGCAATTCCTGGTAAATTCTGTTGGAAACACCCCCTGAGGAAGCTGTTTTTAAACGGAGTGGTTTGGAGTGGAGAGCCACTCTCAGTAGTGAATAATACCTTATTACACTAAACCCTACACCCTCTGTGTAATGATGTCATAAAACAGTCATCTGTTTAGAATGACCATCTGAATGATCTGTGTGTATTAATGTTTAACCTTCAGCTCCACTAACCTCCTTTAATTAGACACTAATACCCCATCATCATCGCCCTGGAAGAAACTAGCCGTGACCAAACCAATGGACCCCAGCTATGCTGCTAATTCCTGACGCAATTAGCTTTTCATGTTGAGAGATTTAGCTGATTATCTGCACAATTTCACACCGTTTTTATGCAGTTCTGCCTTTACAGAACGTCTTGTTAATTCTGCCTTTACAGAACGTCTTGTTAATTCTGCCTTTACAGAACGTCTTGTTCATTCTGCCTTTACAGAACGTCTTGTTAATTCTGCCTTTACAGAACGTCTTGTTAATTCTGCCTTTACAGAACGTCTTGTTAATTCTGCCTTTACAGAACGTCATGTTCATTCTGCCTTTACAGAACGTCATGTTCATTCTGCCTTTACAGAACGTCTTGTTAATTCTGCCTTTACAGAACGTCATGTTCATTCTGCCTTTACAGAACGTCATGTTCATTCTGCCTTTACAGAACGTCTTGTTAATTCTGCCTTTACAGAACGTCTTGTTAATTCTGCCTTTACAGAACGTCATGTTCATTCTGCCTTTACAGAACGTCTTGTTAATTCTGCCTTTACAGAACGTCATGTTCATTCTGCCTTTATAGAACATCAGGTTCATTCTGCCTTTACAGAACGTCTTGTTAATTCTGCCTTTACAGAACGTCATGTTCATTCTGCCTTTATAGAACATCAGGTTCATTCTGCCTTTACAGAACGTCATGTTCATTCTGCCTTTACAGAACATCAGGTTCATTCTGCCTTTACAGAACATCAGGTTCATTCTGCCTTTACAGAACGTCATGTTCATTCTGCCTTTACAGAACGTCTTGTTAATTCTGCCTTTACAGAACGTCTTGTTCATTCTGCCTTTACAGAACGTCTTGTTAATTCTGCCTTTACAGAACGTCTTGTTAATTCTGCCTTTACAGAACGTCTTGTTAATTCTGCCTTTACAGAACGTCTTGTTAATTCTGCCTTTACAGAACGTCTTGTTAATTCTGCCTTTACAGAACGTCTTGTTAATTCTGCCTTTACAGAACGTCTTGTTAATTCTGCCTTTACAGAACGTCTTGTTAATTCTGCCTTTACAGAACGTCTTGTTAATTCTGCCTTTACAGAACGTCTTGTTAATTCTGCCTTTACAGAACGTCTTGTTAATTCTGCCTTTACAGAACGTCTTGTTCATTCTGCCTTTACAGAACGTCTTGTTCATTCTGCCTTTACAGAACGTCTTGTTAATTCTGCCTTTACAGAACGTCTTGTTCATTCTGCCTTTACAGAACGTCTTGTTAATTCTGCCTTTACAGAACGTCTTGTTCATTCTGCCTTTACAGAACGTCTTGTTAATTCTGCCTTTACAGAACGTCTTGTTAATTCTGCCTTTACAGAACGTCTTGTTAATTCTGCCTTTACAGAACGTCATGTTCATTCTGCCTTTACAGAACGTCATGTTCATTCTGCCTTTACAGAACGTCTTGTTAATTCTGCCTTTACAGAACGTCATGTTCATTCTGCCTTTACAGAACGTCATGTTCATTCTGCCTTTACAGAACGTCTTGTTAATTCTGCCTTTACAGAACGTCTTGTTAATTCTGCCTTTACAGAACGTCATGTTCATTCTGCCTTTACAGAACGTCTTGTTAATTCTGCCTTTACAGAACGTCATGTTCATTCTGCCTTTATAGAACATCAGGTTCATTCTGCCTTTACAGAACGTCTTGTTAATTCTGCCTTTACAGAACGTCATGTTCATTCTGCCTTTATAGAACATCAGGTTCATTCTGCCTTTACAGAACGTCATGTTCATTCTGCCTTTATAGAACATCAGGTTCATTCTGCCTTTACAGAACGTCTTGTTAATTCTGCCTTTACAGAACGTCATGTTCATTCTGCCTTTATAGAACATCAGGTTCATTCTGCCTTTACAGAACGTCTTGTTAATTCTGCCTTTACAGAACGTCATGTTCATTCTGCCTTTACAGAACGTCTTGTTAATTCTGCCTTTACAGAACGTCTTGTTAATTCTGCCTTTACAGAACATCAGGTTCATTCTGCCTTTACAGAACGTCTTGTTAATTCTGCCTTTACAGAACGTCATGTTCATTCTGCCTTTATAGAACATCAGGTTCATTCTGCCTTTACAGAACGTCATGTTCATTCTGCCTTTATAGAACATCAGGTTCATTCTGCCTTTACAGAACGTCATGTTCATTCTGCCTTTATAGAACATCAGGTTCATTCTGCCTTTACAGAACATCAGGTTCATTCTGCCTTTACAGAACATCTGGTCCATTCTGCCTTTACAGAACATCAGGTTCATTCTGCCTTTACAGAACATCAGGTTCATTCTGCCTTTACAGAACATCAGGTTCATTCTGCCTTTACAGAACATCAGGTTCATTCTGCCTTTACAGAACATCCTGTCCATTCTGCCTTTATAGAACATCAGGTTCATTCTGCCTTTACAGAACATCAGGTTCATTCTGCCTTTACAGAACATCTGGTCCATTCTGCCTTTATAGAACATCAGGTTCATTCTGCCTTTACAGAACATCTGGTCCATTCTGCCTTTATAGAACATCAGGTTCATTCTGCCTTTACAGAACATCAGGTTCATTCTGCCTTTACAGAACATCAGGTTCATTCTGCCTTTACAGAACATCAGGTTCATTCTGCCTTTACAGAACATCAGGTTCATTCTGCCTTTACAGAACATCTGGTCCATTCTGCCTTTATAGAACATCAGGTTCATTCTGCCTTTACAGAACATCAGGTTCATTCTGCCTTTACAGAACATCAGGTTCATTCTGCCTTTACAGAACATCTGGTCCATTCTGTCTTTACAGAACATCAGGTTCATTCTGCCTTTACAGAACATCTGGTCCATTCTGTCTTTACAGAACGTCTTGTTCAAAACACTTTTCATAGCAGAGGCTGAAAAGCCCACAAGAGGACATTCTTCATATTGTTGTGCCATTGTGTCAATGCAATGCCATATTACTGGGCTGTAACCTTATGGTGAATCTGGTCATTTCTGACAGAGTAAATGTCCACACTACCAGAGACTCCAAGTCAACTATAACACCACCACAGAGATAAGATCAATGCAATCCTTACAGAGGAAACTCAGCACTAAAGCCTAATAGAAATATAAAGGCCTTGTTCCCGCGTTTGGGCGGAGACGGCATTCACAGTGAACACTGCATACCTTGGTTCAATCAGAAATCACCTTGACATTCAAATAGAGCATGAAGTCTCCATTAGATGTTAAATCAGGACAACAGACATGAGAACAGTGTTGTCCTGGTGCTAACTCAGACCAGAGGGAGTCTATATTAGATGTTAAATCAGGACAACAGACATGAGAACAGTGTTGTCCTGGTGCTAACTCAGACCAGAGGGAGTCTATATTAGATGTTAAATCAGGACAGTAACAGTGTTGTCCTGATGCTAACTCAAACCAGAGGGAGTCTATATTAGATGTTAAATCAGGACAACAGACATGAGAACAGTGTCAGTGTTGTCCTGATGCTAACTCAGACCAGAGGGAGTCTATATTAGATGTTAAATCAGGACAGTGACAGTATTGTCCTGGTGCTAACTCAGACCAGAGGGAGTCTATATTAGATGTTAAATCAGGACAACAGACATGAGAACAGTGTCAGTGTTGTCCTGGTGCTAACTCAGACCAGAGGGAGTCTATATTAGATGTTAAATCAGGACAACAGACATGATAACAGTGTCAGTGTTGTCCTGATGCTAACTCAAACCAGAGGGAGTCTATATTAGATGTTAAATCAGGACAGTGACAGTGTTGTCCTGGTGCTAACTCAGACCAGAGGGAGTCTATATTAGATGTTAAATCAGGACAGTGACAGTGTTGTCCTGGTGCTAACTCAGACCAGAGGGAGTCTATATTAGATGTTAAATCAGGACAGTGACAGTGTTGTCCTGGTGCTAACTCAGACCAGAGGGAGTCTATATTAGATGTTAAATCAGGACAGTGACAGTGTTGTCCTGGTGCTAACTCAGACCAGAGGGAGTCTATATTAGATGTTAAATCAGGACAGTGACAGTGTTGTCCTGGTGCTAACTCAGACCAGAGGGAGTCTATATTAGATGTTAAATCAGGACAACAGACATGAGAACAGTGTCAGTGTTGTCCTGGTGCTAACTCAGACCAGAGGGAGTATATATTAGATGTTAAATCAGGACAACAGACATGAGAACAGTGACAGTGTTGTCCTGGTGCTAACTCAGACCAGAGGGAGTCTATATTAGATGTTAAATCAGGACAACAGACATGAGAACAGTGACAGTGTTGTCCTGGTGCTAACTCAGACCAGAGGGAGTCTATATTAGATGTTAAATCAGGACAGTGACAGTGTTGTCCTGGTGCTAACTCAGACCAGAGGGAGTCTATATTAGATGTTAAATCAGGACAACAGACATGAGAACAGTGTTGTCCTGGTGCTAACTCAGACCAGTGGGAGTCTATATTAGATGTTAAATCAGGACAACAGACATGAGAACAGTGTTGTCCTGGTGCTAACTCAGACCAGAGGGAGTCTATATTAGATGTTAAATCAGGACAGTGACAGTGTTGTCCTGGTGCTAACTCAGACCAGAGGGAGTCTATATTAGATGTTAAATCAGGACAACAGACATGAGAACAGTGTTGTCCTGGTGCTAACTCAGACCAGAGGGAGTCTATATTAGATGTTAAATCAGGACAACAGACATGAGAACAGTGTTGTCCTGGTGCTAACTCAGACCAGAGGGAGTCTATATTAGATGTTAAATCAGGACAGTGACAGTGTTGTCCTGGTGCTAACTCAGACCAGAGGGAGTCTCCATTAGATGTTAAATCAGGACAACAGACATGAGAACAGTGTTGTCCTGGTGCTAACTCAGACCAGAGGGAGTCTATATTAGATGTTAAATCAGGACAACAGACATGAGAACAGTGTTGTCCTGGAGCTAACTCAGACCAGAGGAAGTCTATATTAGATGTTAAATCAGGACAACAGACATGAGAACAGTGACAGTGTAGTCCTGGTGCTAACTCAGAACAGAGGGAGTCTATATTAGATGTTAAATCAGGACAACAGACATGAGAACAGTGTTGTCCTGGTGCTAACTCAGACCAGAGGGAGTCTATATTAGAAGTTAAATCAGGACAACAGACATGAGAACAGTGTTGTCCTGGTGCTAACTCAGACCAGAGGGAGTCTATATTAGATGTTAAATCAGGACAGTGACAGTGTTGTCCTGGTGCTAACTCAGACCAGAGGGAGTCTATATTAGATGTTAAATCAGGACAGTGACAGTGTTGTCCTGGTGCTAACTCAGACCAGAGGGAGTCTATATTAGATGTTAAATCAGGACAACAGACATGAGAACAGTGACAGTGTTGTCCTGGTGCTAACTCAGACCAGAGGGAGTCTATATTAGATGTTAAATCAGGACAACAGACATGAGAACAGTGTTGTCCTGGTGCTAACTCAGACCAGAGGGAGTCTATATTAGATGTTAAATCAGGACAACAGACATGAGAACAGTGACAGTGTTGTCCTGATGCTAACTCAAACCAGAGGGAGTCTATATTAGATGTTAAATCAGGACAGTAACAGTGTTGTCCTGGTGCAAACTCAGACCAGTGGGACTCTATATTAGATGTTAAATCAGGACAGTGTCAGTGTTGTCCTGATGCTAACTCAAACCAGAGGGAGTCTATATTAGATGTTAAATCAGGACAGTGACAGTGTTTTCCTGGTGCTAACTCAGACCAGTGGGAGTCTATATTAGATGTTAAATCAGGACAACAGACATGAGAACAGTGTCAGTGTTGTCCTGATGCTAACTCAAACCAGAGGGAGTCTATATTAGATGTTAAATCAGGACAACAGACATGAGAACAGTGTTGTCCTGGTGCTAACTCAGACCAGTGGGAGTCTATATTAGATGTTAAATCAGGACAGTGTCAGTGTTGTCCTGATGCTAACTCAAACCAGAGGGAGTCTATATTAGATGTTAAATCAGGACAGTGACAGTGTTGTCCTGGTGCTAACTCAGACCAGTGGGAGTCTATATTAGATGTTAAATCAGGACAACAGACATGAGAACAGTGTCAGTGTTGTCCTGGTGCTAACTCAGACCAGAGGGAGTCTATATTAGATGTTAAATCAGGACAACAGACATGAGAACAGTGTCAGTGTTGTCCTGATGCTAACTCAAACCAGAGGGAGTCTATATTAGATGTTAAATCAGGACAACAGACATGAGAACAGTGTTGTCCTGGTGCAAACTCAGACCAGAGGGAGTCTATATTAGATGTTAAATCAGGACAGTGACAGTGTTGTCCTGATGCTAACTCAAACCAGTGGGAGTCTATATTAGATGTTAAATCAGGACAACAGACATGAGAACAGTGTTGTCCTGGTGCTAACTCAGACCAGAGGAAGTCTATATTAGATGTTAAATCAGGACAACAGACATGAGAACAGTGTTGTCCTGGTGCTAACTCAGACCAGAGGGAGTCTATATTAGATGTTAAATCAGGACAACAGACATGATAACAGTGTTGTCCTGGTGCTAACTCAGACCAGAGGGAGTCTCCATTAGATGTTAAATCAGGACAACAGACATGAGAACAGTGTTGTCCTGGTGCTAACTCAGACCAGAGGAAGTCTATATTAGATGTTAAATCAGGACAACAGACATGAGAACAGTGACAGTGTTGTCCTGGTGCTAACTCAGAACAGAGGGAGTCTATATTAGATGTTAAATCAGGACAACAGACATGAGAACAGTGACAGTGTTGTCCTGGTGCTAACTCAGACCAGAGGGAGTCTATATTAGATGTTAAATCAGAACAACAGACATGAGAACAGTGTTGTCCTGGTGCTAACTCAGACCAGAGGGAGTCTATATTAGATGTTAAATCAGGACAGTGACAGTGTTGTCCTGGTGCTAACTCAGACCAGTGGGAGTCTATATTAGATGTTAAATCAGGACAACAGACATGAGAACAGTGTTGTCCTGGTGCTAACTCAGACCAGAGGAAGTCTATATTAGATGTTAAATCAGGACAACAGACATGATAACAGTGTTGTCCTGGTGCTAACTCAGACCAGAGGGAGTCTCCATTAGATGTTAAATCAGGACAACAGACATGAGAACATTGTTGTCCTGGTGCTAACTCAGACCAGAGGAAGTCTATATTAGATGTTAAATCAGGACAACAGACATGAGAACAGTGACAGTGTTGTCCTGGTGCTAACTCAGAACAGAGGGAGTCTATATTAGATGTTAAATCAGGACAACAGACATGAGAACAGTGACAGTGTTGTCCTGGTGCTAACTCAGAACAGAGGGAGTCTATATTAGATGTTAAATCAGGACAACAGACATGAGAACAGTGACAGTGTTGTCCTGGTGCTAACTCAGACCAGAGGGAGTCTATATTAGATGTTAAATCAGGACAACAGACATGAGAACAGTGACAGTGTTGTCCTGGTGCTAACTCAGACCAGAGGGAGTCTATATTAGATGTTAAATCAGGACAGTGACAGTGTTGTCCTGGTGCTAACTCAGACCAGAGGGAGTCTATATTAGATGTTAAATCAGGACAACTGACATGAGAACAGTGACAGTGTTGTCCTGGTGCTAACTCAGACCAGAGGGAGTCTATATTAGATGTTAAATCAGGACAGTAACAGTGTTGTCCTGGTGCAAACTCAGACCAGTGGGAGTCTATATTAGATGTTAAATCAGGACAGTGTCGGTGTTGTCCTGATGCTAACTCAAACCAGAGGGAGTCTATATTAGATGTTAAATCAGGACAGTGACAGTGTTGTCTTGGTGCTAACTCAGACCAGTGGGAGTCTATATTAGATGTTAAATCAGGACAACAGACATGAGAACAGTGTCAGTGTTGTCCTGATGCTAACTCAAACCAGAGGGAGTCTATATTAGATGTTAAATCAGGACAACAGTCATGAGAACAGTGTTGTCCTGGTGCTAACTCAGACCAGTGGGAGTCTATATTAGATGTTAAATCAGGACAGTGTCAGTGTTGTCCTGATGCTAACTCAAACCAGAGGGAGTCTATATTAGATGTTAAATCAGGACAGTGACAGTGTTGTCCTGGTGCTAACTCAGACCAGTGGGAGTCTATATTAGATGTTAAATCAGGACAACAGACATGAGAACAGTGTCAGTGTTGTCCTGGTGCTAACTCAGACCAGAGGGAGTCTATATTAGATGTTAAATCAGGACAACAGACATGAGAACAGTGTCAGTGTTGTCCTGATGCTAACTCAAACCAGAGGGAGTCTATATTAGATGTTAAATCAGGACAACAGACATGAGAACAGTGTTGTCCTGGTGCTAACTCAGACCAGTGGGAGTCTATATTAGATGTTAAATCAGGACAACAGACATGAGAACAGTGTTGTCCTGGTGCTAACTCAGACCAGAGGGAGTCTATATTAGATGTTAAATCAGGACAGTGACAGTGTTGTCCTGGTGCTAACTCAGACCAGTGGGAGTCTATATTAGATGTTAAATCAGGACAACAGACATGAGAACAGTGTTGTCCTGGTGCTAACTCAGACCAGAGGAAGTCTATATTAGATGTTAAATCAGGACAACAGACATGAGAACAGTGTTGTCCTGGTGCTAACTCAGACCAGAGGGAGTCTATATTAGATGTTAAATCAGGACAACAGACATGATAACAGTGTTGTCCTGGTGCTAACTCAGACCAGAGGGAGTCTCCATTAGATGTTAAATCAGGACAACAGACATGAGAACAGTGTTGTCCTGGTGCTAACTCAGACCAGAGGAAGTCTATATTAGATGTTAAATCAGGACAACAGACATGAGAACAGTGACAGTGTTGTCCTGGTGCTAACTCAGAACAGAGGGAGTCTATATTAGATGTTAAATCAGGACAACAGACATGAGAACAGTGACAGTGTTGTCCTGGTGCTAACTCAGAACAGAGGGAGTCTATATTAGATGTTAAATCAGGACAACAGACATGAGAACAGTGACAGTGTTGTCCTGGTGCTAACTCAGACCAGAGGGAGTCTATATTAGATGTTAAATCAGGACAACAGACATGAGAACAGTGACAGTGTTGTCCTGGTGCTAACTCAGACCAGAGGGAGTCTATATTAGATGTTAAATCAGGACAACAGACATGAGAACAGTGTTGTCCTGGTGCTAACTCAGACCAGAGGGAGTCTATATTAGATGTTAAATCAGGACAACAGACATGAGAACAGTGACAGTGTTGTCCTGATGCTAACTCAAACCAGAGGGAGTCTATATTAGATGTTAAATCAGGACAACAGACATGAGAACAGTGTTGTCCTGGTGCTAACTCAGACCAGAGGGAGTCTATATTAGATGTTAAATCAGGACAGTGACAGTGTTGTCCTGGTGCTAACTCAGACCAGTGGGAGTCTATATTAGATGTTAAATCAGGACAACAGACATGAGAACAGTGTTGTCCTGGTGCTAACTCAGACCAGAGGAAGTCTATATTAGATGTTAAATCAGGACAACAGACATGATAACAGTGTTGTCCTGGTGCTAACTCAGACCAGAGGGAGTCTCCATTAGATGTTAAATCAGGACAACAGACATGAGAACAGTGTTGTCCTGGTGCTAACTCAGACCAGAGGAAGTCTATATTAGATGTTAAATCAGGACAACAGACATGAGAACAGTGACAGTGTTGTCCTGGTGCTAACTCAGAACAGAGGGAGTCTATATTAGATGTTAAATCAGGACAACAGACATGAGAACAGTGACAGTGTTGTCCTGGTGCTAACTCAGAACAGAGGGAGTCTATATTAGATGTTAAATCAGGACAACAGACATGAGAACAGTGACAGTGTTGTCCTGGTGCTAACTCAGACCAGAGGGAGTCTATATTAGATGTTAAATCAGGACAACAGACATGAGAACAGTGACAGTGTTGTCCTGGTGCTAACTCAGACCAGAGGGAGTCTATATTAGATGTTAAATCAGGACAGTGACAGTGTTGTCCTGGTGCTAACTCAGACCAGAGGGAGTCTATATTAGATGTTAAATCAGGACAACTGACATGAGAACAGTGACAGTGTTGTCCTGGTGCTAACTCAGACCAGAGGGAGTCTATATTAGATGTTAAATCAGGACAGTAACAGTGTTGTCCTGGTGCAAACTCAGACCAGTGGGAGTCTATATTAGATGTTAAATCAGGACAGTGTCAGTGTTGTCCTGATGCTAACTCAAACCAGAGGGAGTCTATATTAGATGTTAAATCAGGACAGTGACAGTGTTGTCTTGGTGCTAACTCAGACCAGTGGGAGTCTATATTAGATGTTAAATCAGGACAACAGACATGAGAACAGTGTCAGTGTTGTCCTGATGCTAACTCAAACCAGAGGGAGTCTATATTAGATGTTAAATCAGGACAACAGTCATGAGAACAGTGTTGTCCTGGTGCTAACTCAGACCAGTGGGAGTCTATATTAGATGTTAAATCAGGACAGTGTCAGTGTTGTCCTGATGCTAACTCAAACCAGAGGGAGTCTATATTAGATGTTAAATCAGGACAGTGACAGTGTTGTCCTGGTGCTAACTCAGACCAGTGGGAGTCTATATTAGATGTTAAATCAGGACAACAGACATGAGAACAGTGTCAGTGTTGTCCTGGTGCTAACTCAGACCAGAGGGAGTCTATATTAGATGTTAAATCAGGACAACAGACATGAGAACAGTGTCAGTGTTGTCCTGATGCTAACTCAAACCAGAGGGAGTCTATATTAGATGTTAAATCAGGACAACAGACATGAGAACAGTGTTGTCCTGGTGCTAACTCAGACCAGTGGGAGTCTATATTAGATGTTAAATCAGGACAACAGACATGAGAACAGTGTTGTCCTGGTGCTAACTCAGACCAGAGGGAGTCTATATTAGATGTTAAATCAGGACAGTGACAGTGTTGTCCTGGTGCTAACTCAGACCAGTGGGAGTCTATATTAGATGTTAAATCAGGACAACAGACATGAGAACAGTGTTGTCCTGGTGCTAACTCAGACCAGAGGAAGTCTATATTAGATGTTAAATCAGGACAACAGACATGAGAACAGTGTTGTCCTGGTGCTAACTCAGACCAGAGGGAGTCTATATTAGATGTTAAATCAGGACAACAGACATGATAACAGTGTTGTCCTGGTGCTAACTCAGACCAGAGGGAGTCTCCATTAGATGTTAAATCAGGACAACAGACATGAGAACAGTGTTGTCCTGGTGCTAACTCAGACCAGAGGAAGTCTATATTAGATGTTAAATCAGGACAACAGACATGAGAACAGTGACAGTGTTGTCCTGGTGCTAACTCAGAACAGAGGGAGTCTATATTAGATGTTAAATCAGGACAACAGACATGAGAACAGTGACAGTGTTGTCCTGGTGCTAACTCAGAACAGAGGGAGTCTATATTAGATGTTAAATCAGGACAACAGACATGAGAACAGTGACAGTGTTGTCCTGGTGCTAACTCAGACCAGAGGGAGTCTATATTAGATGTTAAATCAGGACAACAGACATGAGAACAGTGACAGTGTTGTCCTGGTGCTAACTCAGACCAGAGGGAGTCTATATTAGATGTTAAATCAGGACAACAGACATGAGAACAGTGTTGTCCTGGTGCTAACTCAGACCAGAGGGAGTCTATATTAGATGTTAAATCAGGACAACAGACATGAGAACAGTGACAGTGTTGTCCTGGTGCTAACTCAGACCAGAGGGAGTCTATATTAGATGTTAAATCAGGACAACAGACATGAGAACAGTGACAGTGTTGTCCTGGTGCTAACTCAGAACAGAGGGAGTCTATATTAGATGTTAAATCAGGACAGTGACAGTGTTGTCCTGGTGCTAACTCAGACCAGAGGGAGTCTCCAGGTTAAGAATGGAGGATTGGAGAGAGAGATCAGAGATCAGCCTAACTTTCTAGGCACTGAATAAAATAAGTAATCACTTGTTCTCCAGAGCACCACCTTATTAACAACTTTATCCTGACTTTATAACTACTCTATAAACAATATTTTCCCACGGATCCATCAGAGAAGTGTTTTGTAGTTCTCTCTCTGTGTGTGTGTGTGGTGGCCTCTGGTGAGAACAGATGACGTGTCTACAGAGCTGCTCTGATGAAGGATCTGAACAGCTCCAACACATCCCACCCCTGGAAGACAGCCTTTCCTGCCAACATAATTACAACCACACTTTCAACTACTGACGCTGCTTTAGATGGCTAATCTTATCAAATCCACACCAGGCCCATCAAACTATCATATTTATTAATCAAGTAAGAACAAAGTTAATGGTTCAATCTGAAGAAGAAGAAAGAAAATGAAAAGTAATCAGCTCTACATTTAGATCATTAAACAACAGTGAAGGGTGTTGTATTCTTGGTGATTTGATCATATGAACATATTTCAGACTCATCATTTAAATATATTTCAGACTCAAAATATGAACTTATTTCAGACTCATCATTTAAATATATTTCAGACTCAAAATATGAACTTATTTCAGACTCATCATTTAAATATATTTCAGACTCAAAATATGAACTTATTTCAGACTCATCATTTAAATATATTTCAGACTCAAAATATGAACTTATTTCAGACTCATCATTTAAATATCTTTCAGACTCAAAATATGAACATATTTCAGACTCATCATTTAAATATATTTCAGACTCACAATATGAACTTATTTCAGACTCATCATTTAAATATATTTCAGACTCACAATATGAACTTATTTCAGACTCATCATTTAAATATATTTCAGACTCAAAATATGAACTTATTTCAGACTCATCATTTAAATATATTTCAGACTCAAAATATGAACTTATTTCAGACTCATCATTTAAATATATTTCAGACTCAAAATATGAACTTATTTCAGACTCATCATTTAAATATATTTCAGACTCAAAATATGAACTTATTTCAGACTCATCATTTAAATATATTTCAGACTCAAAATATGAACATATTTCAGACTCATCATTTAAATATATTTCAGACTCAAAATATGAACATATTTCAGACTCATCATTTTAATATCTTTCACTATCATCAAATTAATATGTTTTATATCATCATATGAACATATTTCAGGATCATCAAATTAATATCTTTCACTATCATCAAATTAATATCTTTCACTATCATCAAATTAATATATTTTAGTATCATCAAATGAATATATTTTAGCATCATTATAGGAATATATTTTAGCATCATTATATGAATATATTTTAGCATCATTATAGGAATATATTTTAGCATCATTATAGGAATATATTTTAGTATCATCAAATGAATATATTTTAGCATCATTATAGGAATATATTTTAGCTTCCCACCGCGGTAAGAGGGATATCATTCCCAAACGATGTTCTTTATAACAGATGATTTTCACAATAGCTGCTGCACTTCATATGCTATATTTGCTGTAATAATTGCTATATAAATGCTATGGCTATCACAGATAGTGTACACACACACACACACACACACGCACACACACGCACGCACGCACGCACACAGACACACACACACACACGCACGCACGCACGCACACACACAGACACACACACACACACACACACACACACACGCACGCACGCACGCACGCACGCACACAGACACACACACACACACACACGCACGCACGCACACACACAGACACACACACACACACACGCACGCACGCACGCACACACACAGACACAGACACAGACACACACACACACACACACACGATCACCCTTCTGAAAATGTATTTCAACATGCGTTGGCCTAAAGTGTCCCCATCCTCTCCTGAAAGTGTTTTTCAGCAGCATAAGAGGTCGTATTCAAATGAAGAGAGAAGACCTTTCACATACTGTACATGAGACCATAGTGGAGAGCTTAGCATAACTTCCACTGATTTACAATGCTAATTCTGGCAGTCAAATTCAGTGTGTGGCTCCAGACTATGGAGACACCCAGCAATTCTTTACGCTCTGAAACGTTCTGCTTATCAGCCAGACGCAACGATCAACTTCTCACATCCCCCCAATTCCTCACAGACTTCAAGGGGAGGATCATCAACACTCAAATGCAGGCAGATGTTTCCTACTCATGTCAATACGTATATCTAAATCCTTAAATGAAACATGTTAATTGCTGTTAAGGCTTAGTATCAAACTGGGACCCCTTTGCCTCCCTTCCCCTGTCCTAATAACATGTCACCAAGTATTGTTGAAGTCATTAAATGGTGTCTTTCAAACAGAGGAACAATGAGCCCTGTGTCTCCCTGCCTTCCTTCTGAGAGTAATAACCCCTAAGAACCATAACAGAGGATTTATTACACCAACAATCGTTTGTGAACCAAGGAGATCATTCTATTAAAACCTGTCTGTCTATGGAGGGGAGAATTCATCTAGTTTCCCTCCTGTCTGTCTGTCTATGGAGGGGAGAATTCATCTAGTTTCCCTCCTGTCTGTCTGTCTATGGAGGGGAGAATTCATCTAGTGTCCCTCCTGTCTGTCTGTCTATGGAGGGGATAATTAATATAGTGTCCCTCCTGTCTGTCTTTCTGTCTATGGAGGGGATAATTTATCTAGTTTCCCTCCTGTCTGTCTGTCTATGGAGGGGAGAATTAATCTAGTGTCCCTCCTGTCTGTCTGTCTATGGAGGGGAGAATTCATCTAGTTTTCCCTCCTGTCTGTCTTTCTGTCTATGGAGGGGATAATTCATCTAGTTTCCCTCCTGTCTGTCTGTCTATGGATGGGAGAATTCATCTAGTTTCCCTCCTGTCTGTCTATGGAGGGGATAATTAATCTAGTGTCCCTCCGGTCTGTCTGTCTGTCTGTCTGTCTGTCTGTCTGTCTGTCTGTCTGTCTGTCTGTCTGTCTGTCTGTCTTTCTGTCTATGGAGGGGATAATTCATCTAGTTTCCTGTCTGTCTGTCTGTCTGTCTGTCTGTCTGTCTGTCTGTCTGTCTGTCTGTCTGTCTGTCTGTCTGTCTGTCTATGGAGGGGATAATTCATCTAGTTTCCCTCCTGTCTTTCTGTCGATGGAGGGGAGAATTAATCTAGTTTCCCTCCTGTCTGTCTGTCTATGGAGGGGAGAATTCATCTAGTTTCCCTCCTGTCTGTCTTTCTGTCTATGGAGGGGAGAATTCATCTAGTTACCCTCCTGTCTGTCTGTCTGTCTAAGGAGGGGATAATTAATCTAGTTTCCCTCCTGTCTGTCTGTCTATGGAGGGGAGAATTCATCTAGTTTTCCCTCCTGTCTGTCTTTCTGTCTATGGAGGGGATAATTCATCTAGTTTCCCTCCTGTCTGTCTGTCTGTCTATGGAGGGGAGAATTCATCTAGTTTCCCTCCTGTCTGTCTGTCTATGGAGGGGATAATTCATCTAGTGTCCCTCCTGTCTGTCTGTCTATGGAGGGGAGAATTCATCTAGTTTCCCTCCTGTCTGTCTGTCTATGGAGGGGATAATTCATCTAGTGTCCCTCCTGTCTGTCTGTCTATGGAGGGGAGAACTCATCTAGTTTCCCTCCTGTCTGTCTGTCTATGGAGGGGATAATTCATCTAGTTTCCCTCCTGTCTGTCTGTCTATGTAGGGGAGAATTAATCTAGTTTCCCTCCTGTCTGTCTGTCTATGGAGGGGAGAATTCATCTAGTTTCCCTCCTGTCTGTCTGTCTATGGAGGGGAGAAGTCATCTAGTTTTCCCTCCTGTCTATCTTTCTGTCTATGGAGGGGATAATTAATCTAGTTTCCCTCCTGTCTGTCTGTCTATGGAGGGGAGAATTCATCTAGTTTTCCCTCCTGTCTGTCTTTCTGTCTATGGAGGGGATAATTCATCTAGTTTCCCTCCTGTCTGTCTGTCTATGGAGGGGAGAATTCATCTAGTGTCTCTCCTGTCTGTCTGTCTATGGAGGGGAGAATTCATCTAGTTTCCCTCCTGTCTGTCTGTCTATGGAGGGGAGAATTCATCTAGTGCCCCTCCTGTGTTCCATATTCACAACTACGTATATGTTGTGTCCATTTAGTAGTGTAGTATAGAGTAGTGTAGTGTAGTATAGTGCAGCATGGAGTAGTACTTTGTAGTATACTGGAGCGTGGTGTGATGCAGTATAGTATAGTATAGTGTAGTGTGGTGTAGTGTAGTGTGGTGTAGTATAGTGGAGTGTGATGTGACGCAGGATAGTATAGTATAGTGTAGTGTGGTGTAGTATAGTGTAGTGTAGTATAGTGGAGTGTGATGCGATGCAGTATAGTATAGTGTAGTGTGGTGTAGTATAGTGTAGTGTGATGTGATGCAGTATAGTATAGTGTAGTGTGGTGTAGTGTAGTGTGGTGTAGTATAGTGTAGTGTAGTATAGTGGAGTGTGATGTGATGCAGTATAGTGTAGTGTAGTGTGGTGTAGTATAGTGTAGTGTGATGTGATGCAGTATAGTACAGTATAGTGTAGTGCAGTACAGTATAGAGTTGTGTAGTATAGAGTTGTGTGTTGCAGTATAGTGTAGTAAAGTGCAGTAGAGTGGAGTGTAGTATAGTGGGGTGTGGTGTAATACAGTATAGTGTAGTATGGTGTAGTGCAGTGCAGTATAGAGTGATGTAATGCAGTATGGTGTAGTGTAGTGTAATGCAGTATAGTGTCGTGTAGTATAGAGTAGTGTAATGCAGTATAGTGTAGTGTAGTATAGAGTTGTGTGGTGTAATACAGTATAGTGTAGTGTAGTGTAGTGTAGTGTAATGCAGTATAGTGTAATGCAATGCAGTATAGTGTAGTGCAGTATAGTGTAGTGTAACATAGTATAGTGTGGTGTAGTATGGTGTAGTGTAACACCGTATGGTGTAGTGTAGTATAGGGTGATGTAGTATAGCATAGCGTGGCACAGTATAGCGCAGTATAGTATAGTGTAGGCAGTGCAGTATAGTGTGGTGTAGTGTAATGCAGTATAGTGTAGGCAGTATAGTATAGTGTAGTGTAACGTAGTATAGTGCAGTATAGTGTGGTGTAGTGTAACGTAGTATAGTGCAGTATAGTGTGGTGTAGTGTAATGTAGTATAGTGCAGTATAGTGTGGTATAGTGTAGTGTAATACAGTATAGTGTGGTATGATGTAGTGCAATGCAGTATAGCGCATATTCTATAGGTGTGAGCGTCTGTTTTAGTGGTGTCCATATTCTATAGGTGTGAGTGTCTGTTTTAGTGGTGTCCATATTCTATAGGTGTGAGCGTCTGTTTTAGTGGTGTCCATATTCTATAGGTGTGAGTGTCTGTTTTAGTAGTCTCCATATTCTATAGGTGTGAGTGTCTGTTTTAGTAGAGTCCATATTCTATAGGTGTGAGCGTCTGTTTTAGTGGTGTCCATATTCTATAGATGTGATGTGACCATCTGTTTTAGTAGTGTCCATATTCTATAGGTGTGAGCGTCTGTTTTAGTGGTGTCCATATTCTATAGGTGTGAGAGTCTGTTTTAGTAGTGTCCATATTCTATAGATGTGAGTGTCTGTTTTAGTAGTGTCCATAATCTATAGGTGTGAGCGTCTGTTTTAGTAGAGTCCATATTCTATAGGTGTGAGCGTCTGTTTTAGTGCTGTCCATATTCTATAGGTGTGAGTGTCTGTTTTAGTAGTCTCCATATTCTATAGGTGTGAGCGTCTGTTTTAGTAGAGTCCATATTCTATAGGTGTGAGCGTCTGTTTTAGTGGTGTCCATATTCTATAGATGTGATGTGACCATCTGTTTTAGTAGTGTCCATATTCTATAGGTGTGAGCGTCTGTTTTAGTGGTGTCCATATTCTATAGGTGTGAGAGTCTGTTTTAGTAGTGTCCATATTCTATAGATGTGAGTGTCTGTTTTAGTAGTGTCCATAGTCTATAGGTGTGAGCGTCTGTTTTAGTAGAGTCCATATTCTATAGGTGTGAGCGTCTGTTTTAGTGCTGTCCATATTCTATAGGTGTGAGTGTCTGTTTTAGTAGTGTCCATATTCTATATGTGTGACCGTCTGTTTTAGTGGTGTCCATATTCTATAGATCTGATGTGACCATCTGTTTTAGTAGTGTCCATATTCTATAGGTGTGAGCGTCTGTTTTAGTAGTGTCCATATTCTATAGGTGTGAGCGTCTGTTTTAGTAGTGTCCATATTCTATAGGTGTGAGTGTCTGTTTTAGTAGAGTCCATATTCTATACGTGTGAGTGTCTGTTTTAGTGGAGTCCATATTCTATAGGTGGGAGTGTCTGTTTTAGTAGAGTCCATATTCTATACGTGTGACCGTCTGTTTTAGTAGTGTCCATATTCTATAGGTGTGAGCGTCTGTTTTAGTAGTGTCCATATTCTATAGGTGTGAGTGTCTGTTTTAGTAGAGTCCATATTCTATAGATGTGATGTGACCATCTGTTTTAGTGGTGTCCATATTCTATAGGTGTGATGTGACCATCTGTTTTAGTAGTGTCCATATTCTATAGGTGTGACCGTCTGTTTTAGTAGTGTCCATATTCTATAGGTGTGAGCGTCTGTTTTAGTTGTGTCCATATTCTATAGGTGTGAGTGTCTGTTTTAGTAGTGTCCATAATCTATAGGTGTGAGCGTCTGTTTTAGTGGTGTCCATATTCTATAGATGTGATGTGACCATCTGTTTTAGTAGTGTCCATATTCTATAGGTGTGACCATCTGTTTTAGTAGTGTCCATATTCTATAGGTGGGAGCGTCTGTTTTAGTAGTGTCCATATTCTATAGGTGTGAGTGTCTGTTTTAGTGGTGTCAATATTCTATAGATGTGATGTGACCATCTGTTTTAGTGGTGTCCATATTCTATAGATGTGATGTGACCGTCTGTTTTAGTGGTGTCCATATTCTATAGATGTGATGTGACCGTCTGTTTTAGTGGTGTCTATATTCTATAGGTGTGTGTGTCTGTTTTAGTACAGTCCAAATTCTATATGTGTGACCGTCTGTTTTAGTGGTGTCCATATTCTATAGGTGTGACCGTCTGTTTTAGTAGTCTCCATATTCTATAGGTGTGAGCGTCTGTTTTAGTGGTGTCCATTTTCTATAGATGTGAGTGTCTGTTTTAGTGGTGTCCATATTCTATAGGTGTGACCGTCTGTTTTAGTTGTGTCCATATTCTATAGGTGTGACCGTCTGTTTTAGTAGTGTCCATATTCTATAGATGTGACCATCTGTTTTAGTGGTGTCCATATTCTATAGGTGTGACCATCTGTTTTAGTGGTGTCCATATTCTATAGGTGTGAGTGTCTGTTTTAGTAGTGTCTATATTCTATAGGTGTGACCATCTGTTTTAGTGGTGTCCATATTCTATAGGTGTGAGTGTCTGTTTTAGTGGTGTCCATATTCTATAGGTGTGACCGTCTGTTTTAGTAGTGTCCATATTCTATAGGTGTGACCGTCTGTTTTAGTAGTGTCCATATTCTATAGATGTGATGTGACCATCTGTTTTAGTAGTGTCCATATTCTATAGGTGTGAGCATCTGTTTTAGTGGTGTCCATTTTCTATAGATGTGATGTGACCATCTGTTTTAGTTGTGTCCATATTCTATAGGTGTGACCGTCTGTTTTAGTGGTGTCCATATTCTATAGGTGTGAGTGTCTGTTTTAGTAGTGTCCATATTCTATATGTGTGAGCGTCTGTTTTAGTGGTGTCCATATTCTATAGATGTGATGTGACCATCTGTTTTAGTGGAGTCCATATTCTATAGGTGTGAGTGTCTGTTTTAGTAGAGTCCATATTCTATAGGTGTGAGTGTCTGTTTTAGTAGTGTCTATATTCTATAGGTGTGACCATCTGTTTTAGTGGTGTCCATATTCTATAGGTGTGAGTGTCTGTTTTAGTGGTGTCCATATTCTATAGGTGTGAGTGTCTGTTTTAGTGGAGTCCATATTCTATAGGTGGGAGTGTCTGTTTTAGTAGTGTCTATATTCTATAGGTGTGACCATCTGTTTTAGTGGTGTCCATATTCTATAGGTGTGAGTGTCTGTTTTAGTGGTGTCCATATTCTATAGGTGTGACCGTCTGTTTTAGTGGTGTCCATATTCTATAGGTGTGACCGTCTGTTTTAGTAGTGTCCATATTCTATAGGTGTGAGCGTCTGTTTTAGTAGTGTCCATAATCTATAGGTGTGACCGTCTGTTTTAGTGGTGTCCATATTCTATAAATGTGATGTGACCATCTGTTTTAGATGTGTCCATATTCTATAGGTGTGAGTGTCTGTTTTAGTAGTGTCCATATTCTATAGGTGTGAGCGTCTGTTTTAGTGGTGTCCATATTCTATAGGTGTGAGCGTCTGTTTTAGTAGAGTCCATATTCTATATGTGTGAGTGTCTGTTTTAGTAGTGTCCATATTCTATAGGTGTGACCGTCTGTTTTAGTAGAGTCCATATTCTATAGGTGCGAGCGTCTGTTTTAGTAGTGTCCATAATGTGGTTGTCTCTGGTTAGTTGTAGGGCTAGTCTTTGGATGTGGTGGTCCCTGGTTAGTTATAGGGCTAGTCTGCTGATGCGGTGGTCCCTGGTTAGTTATAGGGCTAGTCTGTGGATGTGATGGTCTCTGGTTAGTTGTAGGGCTAGTCTGTGGATGTGATGGTCTCTTGTTAGTTGTAGGGCTAGTCTGAGGATGTGGTGGTCTCTGGTTAGTTGTAGGGCTAGTCTGTGGATGTGGTGGTCTCTGGTTAGTTGTAGGGCTAGTCTGTGTATGTGGTGGTCCCTGGTTAGTTGTAGGGCTAGTCTGCTGATGTGGTGGTCCCTGGTTAGTTATAGGGCTAGTCTGTAGATGTGGTGGTCCCTGGTTAGTTATAGGGCTAGTCTGTGGATGTGGTGGTCCCTGGTTAGTTATAGGGCTAGTCTGTGGATGTGGTGGTCTCTGGTTAGTTGTAGGGCTAGTCTGTGGATGTGATGGTCTCTGGTTAGTTGTAGGGCTAGTCTGTGGATGTGGTGGTCCCTGGTTAGTTGTAGGGCTAGTCTGTGGATGTGGTTGTCTCTGGTTAGTTTTAGGGCTAGTCTGTGGATGTGGTTGTCTTTGGTTAGTTGTAGGGCTAGTCTGTGGATGTGGTTGTCTCTGGTTTGTTGTAGGGCTAGTCTGTGGATGTGGTGGTCTCTGGTTAGTTGTAGGGCTAGTCTGTGGATGTGGTGGTCTCTGGTTAGTTGTAGGGCTTGTCTGTGGATGTTATGGTCTCTGGTTAGTTGTAGGGCTAGTCTGTGGATGTGATGGTCTCTGGTTAGTTGTAGGGCTAGTCTGCGGATGTGGTGGTCTCTGGTTAGTTGTAGGGCTAGTCTGTGGATGTGGTGGTCTCTGGTTAGTTGTATGGCTTGTCTGTGGATGTGATGGTCTCTGGTTAGTTGTAGGGCTAGTCTGTGGATGTGATGGTCTCTTGTTAGTTGTAGGGCTAGTCTGAGGATGTGGTGGTCTCTGGTTAGTTGTAGGGCTAGTCTGTGGATGTGGTGGTCTCTGGTTAGTTGTAGGGCTAGTCTGTGTATGTGGTGGTCCCTGGTTAGTTGTAGGGCTAGTCTGCTGATGTGGTGGTCCCTGGTTAGTTATAGGGCTAGTCTGTAGATGTGGTGGTCCCTGGTTAGTTATAGGGCTAGTCTGTGGATGTGGTGGTCCCTGGTTAGTTATAGGGCTAGTCTGTGGATGTGGTGGTCTCTGGTTAGTTGTAGGGCTAGTCTGTGGATGTGGTGGTCTCTGGTTAGTTGTAGGGCTTGTCTGTGGATGTTATGGTCTCTGGTTAGTTGTAGGGCTAGTCTGTGGATGTGATGGTCTCTGGTTAGTTGTAGGGCTAGTCTGCGGATGTGGTGGTCTCTGGTTAGTTGTAGGGCTAGTCTGTGGATGTGGTGGTCTCTGGTTAGTTGTATGGCTTGTCTGTGGATGTGATGGTCTCTGGTTAGTTGTAGGGCTCGTCTGTAGATGTGGTGGTCCATGGTTAGTTGTAGGGCTAGTCTGTGGATGTGGTTGTCTCTGGTTAGTTGTAGGGCTAGTCTGTGGATGTGGTTGTCTTTGGTTAGTTGTAGGGCTAGTCTGTGGATTTGGTTGTCTCTAGTTTGTTGTAGGGCTAGTCTGTGGATGTGGTGGTCTCTGGTTAGTTGTAGGGCTTGTCTGTGGATGTTATGGTCTCTGGTTAGTTGTAGGGCTAGTCTGTGGATGTGATGGTCTCTGGTTAGTTGTAGGGCTAGTCTGTGGATGTGGTGGTCTCTGGCTAGTCTGTTTCAACTCAGTGAGCTTTACATACTCAGTGAGCTTTACATACTCAGTGAGCTTTACATACTCAGTGAGCTTTACATACTCACTGAGCTTTCATAAAGGTAAAACATAGACGGTGTAGTCTACTCACAGATACTCAGAGGACTCAGAGGACCTCAGCATGCTGCTCCACAGACAAACAACAAAACCATCTGCAGGAATCTTTTCTATACAGACAGGGAGAGAGGAGAAGAGTGAAGCAGGAATCTTTTCTATACAGACTGGGAGAGAGGAGAAGAGTGAAGCAGGAATATTTTCTATACAGACAGGGAGAAAGGAGAAGAGTGAAGCAGGAATAGTTTCTATACAGACAGGGAGAGAGGAGAAGAGTGAAGCAGGAATCTTTTCTATACAGACAGGGAGAGAGGAGAAGAGTGAAGCAGGAATCTTTTCTATACAGACAGGGAGAGAGGAGAAGAGTGAAGCAGGAATCTTTTCTATACAGACAGGGAGAGAGGAGAAGAGTGAAGCAGGAATAGTTTCTATACAGACAGGGAGAGAGGAGAAGAGTGAAGCAGGAATCTTTTCTATACAGACAGGGTGAGAGGAGAAGAGTGAAGCAGGAATCCTTTCTATACAGACAGGGAGAGAGGAGAAGAGTGAAGCAGGAATCTTTTCTATACAGACAGGGAGAGAGGAGAAGAGTGAAGCAGGAATCTTTTCTATACAGACAGGGAGAGAGGAGAAGAGTGAAGCAGGAATCTTTTCTATACAGACAGGGTGAGAGGAGAAGAGTGAAGCAGGAATCTTTTCTATACAGACAGGGTGAGAGGAGAAGAGTGAAGCAGGAATCTTTTCTATACAGACAGGGTGAGAGGAGAAGAGTGAAGCAGGAATCTTTTCTATACAGACAGGGTGAGAGGAGAAGAGTGAAGAAGGAATCTTTTCTATACAGACAGGGTGAGAGGAGAAGAGTGACGCAGGAATCTTTTCTATACAGACAGTGAGAGAGGAGAAGAGTGAAGCAGGAATCTTTTCTATACAGACAGGGAGAGAGGAGAAGAGTGAAGCAGGAATCTTTTCTATACAGACAGGGGTGAGAGGAGAAGAGTGAAGCCGGAATCTTTTCTATACAGACAGGGTGAGAGGAGAAGAGTGAAGCAGGAATCTTTTCTATACAGACAGGGTGAGAGGAGAAGAGTGAAGCCGGAATCTTTTCTATACAGACAGGGTGAGAGGAGAAGAGTGAAGCAGGAATCTTTTCTATACAGACAGGGTGAGAGGAGAAGAGTGAAGCAGGAATCTTTTCTAAACAGACAGGGTGAGAGGAGAAGAGTGAAGCAGGAATCTTTTCTATACAGACAGGGAGAGAGGAGAAGAGTGAAGCAGGAATCTTTTCTATACAGACAGGGTGAGAGGAGAAGAGTGAAGCAGGAATCTTTTCTATACAGACAGGGTGAGAGGAGAAGAGTGAAGCAGGAATCTTTTCTATACAGACAGGGTGAGAGGAGAAGAGTGAAGCAGGAATCTTTTCTATACAGACAGGGAGAGAGGAGAAGAGTGAAGCAGGAATCTTTTCTATACAGACAGGGTGAGAGGAGAAGAGTGAAGCAGGAATCTTTTCTATACAGACAGGGTGAGAGGAGAAGAGTGAAGCAGGAATCTTTTCTATACAGACAGGGTGAGAGGAGAAGAGTGAAGCAGGAATCTTTTCTATACAGACAGGGAGAGAGGAGAAAAGTGAAGCAGGAATCTTTTCTATACAGACAGGGTGAGAGGAGAAGAGTGAAGCAGGAATCTTTTCTATACAGACAGGGAGAGAGGAGAAGCAGGAATATTTTCTATACAGACTGGGAGAGAGGAGAAGAGTGAAGCAGGAATAGTTTCTATACAGACAGGGAGAAAGGAGAAGAGTGAAGCAGGAATAGTTTCTATACAGACAGGGAGAGAGGAGAAGAGTGAAGCAGGAATCTTTTCTATACAGACAGGGTGAGAGGAGAAGAGTGAAGCAGGAATCCTTTCTATACAGACAGGGAGAGAGGAGAAGAGTGAAGCAGGAATCGTTTCTATACAGACAGGGTGAGAGGAGAAGAGTGAAGCAGGAATCTTTTCTATACAGACAGGGTGAGAGGAGAAGAGTGAAGCAGGAATCTTTTCTATACAGACAGGGAGAGAGGAGAAAAGTGAAGCAGGAATCTTTTCTATACAGACAGGGTGAGAGGAGAAGAGTGAAGCAGGAATCTTTTCTATACAGACAGGGAGAGAGGAGAAGCAGGAATATTTTCTATACAGACTGGGAGAGAGGAGAAGAGTGAAGCAGGAATAGTTTCTATACAGACAGGGAGAAAGGAGAAGAGTGAAGCAGGAATAGTTTCTATACAGACAGGGAGAGAGGAGAAGAGTGAAGCAGGAATCTTTTCTATACAGACAGGGTGAGAGGAGAAGAGTGAAGCAGGAATCCTTTCTATACAGACAGGGAGAGAGGAGAAGAGTGAAGCAGGAATCGTTTCTATACAGACAGGGAGAGAGGAGAAGAGTGAAGCAGGAATCTTTTCTATACAGACAGGGAGAGAGGAGAAGAGTGAAGCAGGAATCTTTTCTATACAGACAGGATGAGAGGAGAAGAGTGAAGCAGGAATCTTTTCTATACAGACAGTGAGAGAGGAGAAGAGTGAAGCAGAAATCTTTTCTATACAGACAGGGTGAGAGGAGAAGAGTGAAGCAGGAATCTTTTCTATACAGACAGGGTGAGAGGAGAAGAGTGAAGCAGGAATCTTTTCTATACAGACAGGGTGAGAGGAGAAGAGTGAAGCAGGAATCTTTTCTATACAGACAGGGTGAGATGAGAAGAGTGAAGCAGGAAACTTTTCTATACAGACAGTGAGAGAGGAGAAGAGTGAAGCAGGAATCTTTTCTATACACACAGGGAGAGAGGAGAAGAGTGAAGCAGGAATCTTTCTATACAGACAGGGTGAGAGGAGAAGAGTGAAGCAGGAATCTTTTCTATACAGACAGGGTGAGAGGAGAAGAGTGAAGCAGGAATCTTTTCTATACAGACAGGGTGAGAGGAGAAGAGTGAAGCCGGAATCTTTCTATACAGACAGGGTGAGAGGAGAAGAGTGAAGCAGGAATCTTTTCTAAACAGACAGGGTGAGAGGAGAAGAGTGAAGCAGGAATCTTTTCTATACAGACAGGGAGAGAGGAGAAGAGTGAAGCAGGAATCTTTTCTATACAGACAGGGTGAGAGGAGAAGAGTGAAGCAGGAATCTTTTCTATACAGACAGGGTGAGAGGAGAAGAGTGAAGCAGGAATCTTTTCTATACAGACAGGGTGAGAGGAGAAGAGTGAAGCAGGAATCTTTTCTATACAGACAGGGAGAGAGGAGAAGAGTGAAGCAGGAATCTTTTCTATACAGACAGGGTGAGAGGAGAAGAGTGAAGCAGGAATCTTTTCTATACAGACAGGGTGAGAGGAGAAGAGTGAAGCCGGAATCTTTTCTATACAGACAGGGTGAGAGGAGAAGAGTGAAGCAGGAATCTTTTCTATACAGACAGGGTGAGAGGAGAAGAGTGAAGCAGGAATCTTTTCTAAACAGACAGGGTGAGAGGAGAAGAGTGAAGCAGGAATCTTTTCTATACAGACAGGGAGAGAGGAGAAGAGTGAAGCAGGAATCTTTTCTATACAGACAGGGTGAGAGGAGAAGAGTGAAGCAGGAATCTTTTCTATACAGACAGGGTGAGAGGAGAAGAGTGAAGCAGGAATCTTTTCTATACAGACAGGGTGAGAGGAGAAGAGTGAAGCAGGAATATTTTATATACAGACAGGGAGAGAGGAGAAGAGTGAAGCAGGAATCTTTTCTATACAGACAGGGAGAGAGGAGAAGAGTGAAGCAGGAATCTTTTCTATACAGACAGGGTGAGAGGAGAAGAGCGAAGCAGGAATCTTTTCTATACAGACAGGGTGAGAGGAGAAGAGTGAAGCAGGAATCTTTTCTATACAGACAGTGAGAGAGGAGAAGAGTGAAGCAGGAATCTTTTCTATACAGACAGGGTGAGAGGAGAATAGTGAAGCAGGAATCTTTTCTATACAGACAGGGTGAGAGGAGAAGAGTGAAGCAGGAATCTTTTCTATACAGACAGGGAGAGGGGAGAAGAGTGAAGCAGGAATCTTTTCTATACAGACAGGGAGAGAGGAGAAGAGTGAAGCAGGAATCTTTTCTATACAGACAGGGTGAGAGGAGAAGAGTGAAGCAGGAATCTTTTCTATACAGACAGGGTGAGAGGAGAAGAGTGAAGCAGGAATATTTTCTATACAGACATGGTGAGAGGAGAAAAGTGAAGCAGGAATCTATTCTATACAGACAGGTTGAGAGGAGAAGAGTGAAGCAGGAATCTTTTCTATACAGACAGGGAGAGAGGAGAAGAGTGAAGCAGGAATCTTTTCTAGACAGACAGGGTGAGAGGAGAAGAGTGAAGCAGGAATCTTTTCTATACAGACAGGGTGAGAGGAGAAGAGTGAAGCAGGAATCTTTTCTATACAGACAGGGTGAGAGGAGAAGAGTGAAGCAGGAATCTTTGCTATACAGACAGGGAGAGGGGAGAAGAGTGAAGCAGGAATCTTTTCTATACAGACAGGGAGAGAGGAGACGAGTGAAGCAGGAATCTTTTCTATACAGACAGGGTGAGAGGAGAAGAGTGAAGCAGGAATCTTTTCTATACAGACAGGGCGAGAGGAGAAGAGTGAAGCAGGAATCTTTTCTATACAGACAGGGTGAGAGGAGAAGAGTGAAGCAGGAATATTTTCTATGCAGACAGGGTGAGAGGAGAAGAGTGAAGCAGGAATCTTTTCTATACAGACAGGGTGAGAGGAGAAGAGTGAAGCAGGAATCTTTTCTATACAGACAGGGTGAGAGGAGAAGAGTGAAGCAGGAATCTTTTCTAATCAATGTTTTCAGCTGTGAGATTACACATGTCCAGTTGTAAAATATGACTATGAACCCTTTCTCAGAGCGAACATATCCTTTTCAAACCAGATCCTGTCACCAGACCTGTTGGACTATCCTGTTCGACCTATTCTGCTCTCCAAAACGTTCGTTTGGCAAATTCCAATGTGCTGGAATACAATGAGTGAAGAGGGTTCTCTATTCTGTGTTTAGAGGCAGCGAGGAAATCATCTGGTCCAGGTAGTGTGGAGCCAGGAAATAATAAGATCAGACTTTGTTGCCTACCAAACTTTACACAAAAGCTATTGCTTGGCTTTCAATACCCAGGAAGTTGGAAGAAAGCACTTGACAAAGCAGCATGCCTTGACTGATACATAATGTATGGCTTCTAGCATCTAGCCTTTGAAATACAGATAACCACGTTTATGCCTACCCAGGCTGCCAGCTAGGTCGGCCAGACTCCTGGGGTTGTGTTGGGGTTTGAAGAAATATTCACAACTTTGAAGACTTAGTGAAATGTTTAAAGCTATGCGTTTTTGCGTGATATTTGTACACATTTTAAATTGGTCTTTGTTCACAAATGACAAGCAAGTAAAGAGTTAGAACTGTTCTCATTGGGCGCTAGAGTCTGATAGAAACGGCTTGTTGTCTCTATCTAACAAGAAATCAGAAGGACAGTAGGAGGACAGCAGGAGAACAGCAGAAGAACATCTGGAGGACAGCAGGAGGACAGTGGAAGAACATCTGGAGGACAGCAGGAGGACAGTGGAAGAACATCTGGAGGACAACAGGAGGACAGTGGAAGGACAGCTGGAGGACTGCAGGAGGACAACAGAATGACAGCTGGAGGACAGCAGGCGGACAACAGAAGGACAGCTGGAGGACAGCAGGAGGACTACAGAAGGACAGCTGGAGGACAGCAGAAGGACTGTAGGAGGACAGCAGGAGGACAGTAGAAGGACAGCAGGAGGACTGTAGGAGGACAGCAGGAGGACTGTAGGAGGACAGCAGGAGGACTGTAGGAGGACAGTAGGAGGACAGCAGGAGGACAACAGGACAGAAGGAGTACAGCAGTAGGACTGTAGGAGGACAGCAGGAGGACAGCTGGAGGACAGCAGAAGGACAACAGAAGGACAGCTGGAGGATAGCAGGAGGACAGTGGAAGGACAGCAGGAGGACAGCAGGAGGACTGTAGGAGGACAACAGAAGGACAGCTGGAGGACAACAGAAGGACAGCTGGAGGACAGCAGGAGGACTGTAGGGGGACAGCAGGAGGACAGTAGAAGGACAGCAGGAGGACTGTAGGACAGCAGGAGGACTGTAGGAGGACAGCAGGAGGACAGTAGAAGGACAGAAGGAGGACAGTAGAAGGACAGCAGGAGGACTGTAGGAGGACAGTAGGAGGACTGTAGGAGTACAGCAGCAGCAGAGTAGAAGGACAGCAGGAGGACTGTAGGAGGACAGCTGGAGCAGAGTAGAAGGACAGCAGGAGGACAGCAGGAGGACTGTAGGAGGACTGTAGGAGGACTGTAGGAGGACAGAAGGAGGACAGGAGGAGATGAGCAAGAGGAGAGCAGGAGGACTGTAGGAGGACAGCAGGAGGACTGTAGGAGGACAGAAGGAGGACAGGAGGAGATGAGCAAGAGGAGAGCAGGAGGACTGTAGGAGGACAGCAGGAGGACAGCAGGAGGACTGTTGGAGGATAGCAGAAGGACTGTAGGAAGACTGTAGGACAGCAGGAGGACAGTAGGACAGGAGAAGGACTGTAGGGGGACAGCAGGAGGACAGTAGAATGACAGCAGGAGGACTGTAGGAGGACAGAAGGAGGACAGGAGGAGATGAGCAAGAGGAGAGGAGGAGGACTGTAGGAGGACAGCAGGAGGACTGTAGGAGGACAGAAGGAGGACAGGAGGAGATGAGCAAGAGGAGAGCAGGAGGACTGTAGGAGGACAGCAGGAGGACTGTAGGAGGACAGCAGGAGGACAGCAGGACAGCAGAAGGACTGTAGGAGGACAGCAGGAGGACAGCCGGAGGATGATAGAAGGACAGCAGGTGGACAGTAGAAGGACTGTAGAAGGACAGTAGGAGGACTGTAGGAAGAAAGCAGGAGGACTGTAGGAGGACAGCAGGAGGACTGTAGGAGGACAGCAGGAGGACAGCAGGAGGACTGTAGGAGGACAGCAGGTGGGCAGTAGGAGGACAGCAGGAGGACTGTAGGAGGACAGCAGGAGGACTGTAGGAGGATGGCAGGAGGACAGTAGGAGGACATCAGGAGTATTTTAGGAGGACTGTAGGAGGACAGCAGGAGGACAGTAGGACAGCAGAAGGACTGTAGGAGGACAGCAGGAGGACAGCCGGAGGATGGTAGAAGGACAGCAGAAGGACAGTAGAAGGACTGTAGAAGGACAGTAGGAGGACTGTAGGAAGAAAGCAGTAGGACTGTAGGAGGACAGCAGGAGGACTGTAGGAGGACAGCAGGAGGACAGCAGGAGGACTGTAGGAGGACAGCAGGTGGGCAGTAGGAGGACAGCAGGAGGACTGTAGGAGGACAGCAGGAGGACTGTAGGAGGACAGCAGGAGGACTGTAGGAGGACAGCAGGAGGACAGCTGGAGGACAGCAGAAGGACAACAGAAGGACAGCTGGAGGATAGCAGGAGGACAGTGGAAGGACAGCAGGAGGACAGCAGGAGGACTGTAGGAGGACAACAGAAGGACAGCTGGAGGACAACAGAAGGACAGCTGGAGGACAACAGGAGGACTGTAGGGGGACAGCAGGAGGACAGTAGAAGGACAGCAGGAGGACTGTAGGACAGAAGGAGGACTGTAGGAGGACAGCAGGAGGACAGTAGAAGGACAGAAGGAGGACAGTAGAAGGACAGCAGGAGGACTGTAGGAGGACAGTAGGAGGACTGTAGGAGTACAGCAGCAGCAGAGTAGAAGGACAGCAGGAGGACTGTAGGAGGACAGCTGGAGCAGAGTAGAAGGACAGCAGGAGGACAGCAGGAGGACTGTAGGAGGACTGTAGGAGGACTGTAGGAGGACAGAAGGAGGACAGGAGGAGATGAGCAAGAGGAGAGCAGGAGGACTGTAGGAGGACAGCAGGAGGACTGTAGGAGGACAGAAGGAGGACAGGAGGAGATGAGCAAGAGGAGAGCAGGAGGACTGTAGGAGGACAGCAGGAGGACAGCAGGAGGACTGTTGGAGGATAGCAGAAGGACTGTAGGAAGACTGTAGGAGGACAGCAGGAGGACAGTAGGACAGGAGAAGGACTGTAGGGGGACAGCAGGAGGACAGTAGAAGGACAGCAGGAGGACTGTAGGAGGACAGAAGGAGGACAGGAGGAGATGAGCAAGAGAAGAGGAGGAGGACTGTAGGAGGACAGCAGGAGGACTGTAGGAGGACAGAAGGAGGACAGGAGGAGATGAGCAAGAGGAGAGCAGGAGGACTGTAGGAGGACAGCAGGAGGACTGTAGGAGGACAGCAGGAGGACAGCAGGACAGCAGAAGGACTGTAGGAGGACAGCAGGAGGACAGCCGGAGGATGGTAGAAGGACAGCAGGTGGACAGTAGAAGGACTGTAGAAGGACAGTAGGAGGACAGTAGGAAGAAAGCAGGAGGACTGTAGGAGGACAGCAGGAGGACTGTAGGAGGACAGCAGGAGGACAGCAGGAGGACTGTAGGAGGACAGCAGGTGGGCAGTAGGAGGACAGCAGGAGGACTGTAGGAGGACAGCAGGAGGAAGGTAGGAGGATGGCAGGAGGACAGTAGGAGGACATCAGGAGTATTTTAGGAGGACTGTAGGAGGACAGCAGGAGGACAGTAGGACAGCAGAAGGACTGTAGGAGGACAGCAGGAGGACAGCTGGAGGATGGTAGGAGGACAGCAGGTGGGCAGTAGGAGGACAGCAGGAGGACTGTAGGAGGACAGCAGGAGGACTGTAGGAGGACGGCAGGAGGACAGTAGGAGGACATCAGGAGTATTTTAGGAGGACTGTAGGAGGACAGCAGGATGACAGTAGGAGGACAGCAGGAGGACAGCAGGAGGACTGTAGGAGGACAGCAGGTGGGCAGTAGGAGGACAGCAGGAGGACTGTAGGAGGACAGCAGGAGGACTGTAGGAGGACGGCAGGAGGACAGTAGGAGGACATCAGGAGTATTTTAGGAGGACTGTAGGAGGACAGCAGGATGACAGTAGGAGGACATCAGGAGTATTTTAGGAGGACTGTAGGAGGACAGCAGGAGGACTGTAGGAGGATGGCAGGAGGACAGTAGGAGGACATCAGGAGTATTTTAGGAGGACTGTAGGAGGACAGCAGGATGACAGTAGGAGGACATCAGGAGTATTTTAGGAGGACTGTAGGAGGACAGCAGGAGTATTTTAGGAGGACAGCAGGAGGATAGCAGGAGGACAGTAGGAGGACAGCAGGAGCACTGCAGGAGGACAGCAGGAGTATTTTAGGAGGACAGCAGGAGGATAGCAGGAGGACAGTAGGAGGACAGCAGGAGGACTGCAGGAGGACTGCAGGAGGACAGCAGGAGGACTGCAGGAGGACAGCAGAATGACAGGTATCTAGTTAGTTTCCCATAGATAAATAAGTTGAGATTTCAAGCCACAGCCTTTCATAAGGATTCACAGTCATCTCGTCTGAATATGTTTGTCTCCTGACTGTTTTCTCAAGGACATCTGGATCCCAGAACATCTGAAATCATTCATAATCTCTGGCAGCAGCTGCTCTGCATATGGTTGGGTCTCCGGCATGGGAACCACATCATAACACTCACTACTTAAATATATTGTAAAACACACTGCACAAACGGACAGAACAACTCAAAGAAACCAGGCGAGACAAACCTGTTTATAAAACCTGGTCCACCAATCAAGAAACATTTAATTTAAGAGTATAATTGATGTATTTCATTTACCCCAGGCCCATAGAGCCCGGCAGGGTCAGAAAAAAGAGACAGAGAGACAGAGAGAGAGAGAGAGAGAGAGAAGAGTCCGATATACTGCTTTGTCGAGGCAAGGCCCAAATCCCCGTCATCAGCGTGAAGAAAAGACGGTGAAAAAGGGGGAGGAGGGTGGGGTGCCTTGTAAGAATTCGCTGACGAGTAAGTAAACCCCCACTACCCTCCGTGTTATTGACCAACATGCAATCATTGGAAAACAAACTGGACAATCTATGATTAAGACTATCCTACCAATGGGACATTAAAAACTGTATTATCTTATGTTTCATGGAGACTTGGGTGAACGACGACACAGATAATATAGAGCTGTCTGGCTTCTCCATGCATCGGCAGGACAGAGCAGTTACATCTGGTAAGACGAGGGGTGTATGTCAATAACTGCTGGTGCGCGATGTCCAATATTAAAGTCTCGAGGTATTGCTCGCCTGTGGTAAAGTACCTCATGATAAGCTGTAGACCACACTATCTACCAAGAGAGTCCTCATCTATATTATTCATAGCCCTCTATTTACCACCACAAACCCGATGCTGACACGAAGGCCGCTCTCAACCAGCTGTATAAGGCCACTCAACCAGCTGTATAAGGCCACTCAAACAGCTGTATAAGGCCACTCAACCAGCTGTATAAGGCCACTCAACCAGCTGTATAAGGCAACTCAACCAGCTGTATAAGGCCACTCAACCAGCTGTATAAGGCCACTCAACCAGATGTATAAGGCCACTCAAACCGCTGTATAAGGCCACTCAACCAGCTGTATAAGGCCACTCTACGAACTACTAATTTTGAAAATTACTCTCTCCAGAAATAAGTCTCTCACGGTTGCCGCCTGCTACCGACCCCCCTCAGCTCCCAGCTGTGCCCTGGACACCATTTGTGAATTGATCGCCCCCCATCTAGCTTCAGAGTTTGTTCTGTTAGGTGACCTAAACTGGGATATGCTTAACACCCCGCCAGTCCTACAATCTAAGCTAGATGCCCTCAATCTCACACAAATCATCAAGGAACCCACCAGGTACAACCCTAACTCTGTAAACAAGGGCACCCTCATAGACGTCATCCTGACCAACTGGCCCTCCAAATACACCTCCGCTGTCTTCAACCAGGATCTCAGCGATCACTGCCTCATTGCCTGTATCCGCTACGGAGCCGCAGTCAAACGACCACCCCTCATCACTGTCAAACGCTCCCTAAAACACTTCTGTGAGCAGGCCTTTCTAATCGACCTGGCCCGGGTATCCTGGAAGGACATTGACCTCATCCCGTCAGTTGAGGATGCCTGGTCATTCTTTAAAAGTAACTTCCTCACCATTTTAGATAAGCATGCTCCGTTCAAAAAATGCAGAACTAAGAACAGATACAGCCCTTGGTTCACCCCAGACCTGACTGCCCTCGACCAGCACAAAAACATCCTGTGGCGGACTGCAATAGCATCGAATAGTCCCCGTGATATGCAACTGTTCAGGGAAGTCCGGAACCAATACACGCAGTCAGTCAGGAAAGCTAAGGCCAGCTTCTTCAGGCAGAAGTTTGCATCCTGTAGCTCCAACTCCAAAAAGTTCTGGGACACTGTGAAGTCCATGGAGAACAAGAGCACCTCCTCCCAGCTGCCCACTGCACTGAGGCTAGGTAACACGGTCACCACTGATAAATCCATGATTATCGAAAACTTCAATAAGCATTTCTCAACGGCTGGCCATGCCTTCCGCCTGGCTACTTCAACCTCGGACAACAGCTCCGCCCCCCCCGCAGCTCCTCGCCCAAGCCTCTCTAGGTTCTCCTTTACCCAAATCCAGATAGCAGATGTTCTGAAAGAGCTGCAAAACCTGGACCCGTACAAATCAGCTGGGCTTGACAATCTGGACCCTCTATTTCTGAAACTATCTGCCACCATTGTCGCAACCCCTATTACCAGCCTGTTCAACCTCTCTTTCATCTCGTCTGAGATCCCCAAGGATTGGAAAGCTGCCGCAGTCATCCCCCTCTTCAAAGGGGGAGACACCCTGGACCCAAACTGTTACAGACCTATATCCATCCTGCCCTGCCTATCTAAGGTCTTCGAAAGCCAAGTCAACAAACAGGTCACTGACCATCTCGAATCCCACCGTACCTTCTCCGCTGTGCAATCTGGTTTCCGAGCCGGTCATGGGTGCACCTCAGCCACACTCAAGGTACTAAACGACATCATAACCGCCATCGATAAAAGACAGTACTGTGCAGCCGTCTTCATCGACCTCGCCAAGGCTTTCGACTCTGTCAATCACCATATTCTTATCGGCAGACTCAGTAGCCTCGGTTTTTCGGATGACTGCCTTGCCTGGTTCACCAATTACTTTGCAGACAGAGTTCAGTGTGTCAAATCGGAGGGCATGCTGTCCGGTCCTCTGGCAGTCTCTATGGGGGTGCCACAGGGTTCAATTCTCGGGCCGACTCTTTTCTCTGTGTATATCAATGATGTTGCTCTTGCTGCGGGCGATTCCCTGATCCACCTCTACGCAGACGACACCATTCTATATACTTTCGGCCCGTCTTTGGACACTGTGCTATCTAACCTCCAAACAAGCTTCAATGCCATACAACACTCCTTCCGTGGCCTCCAACTGCTCTTAAACGCTAGTAAAACCAAATGCATGCTTTTCAACCGGTCGCTGCCTGCACCTGCATGCCCGACTAGCATCACCACCCTGGATGGTTCCGACCTAGAATATGTGGACGTCTATAAGTACCTAGGTGTCTGGCTAGACTGCAAACTCTCCTTCCAGACTCATATCAAACATCTCCAATCGAAAATCAAATCAAGAGTCGGCTTTCTATTCCGCAACAAAGCCTCCTTCACTCAAGCCGCCAAGCTTACCCTAGTAAAACTGACTATCCTACCGATCCTCGACTTCGGCGATGTCATCTACAAAATGGCTTCCAACACTCTACTCAGCAAACTGGATGCAGTCTATCACAGTGCCATCCGTTTTGTCACTAAAGCACCTTATACTACCCACCACTGCGACTTGTATGCTCTAGTCAGCTGGCCCTCGCTACATATTCGTCGCCAGACCCACTGGCTCCAGGTCATCTACAAGTCTATGCTAGGTAAAGCTCCGCCTTATCTCAGCTCACTGGTCACGATGGCAACACCCATCCGTAGCACGCGCTCCAGCAGGTGTATCTCACTGATCATCCCTAAAGCCAACACCTCATTTGGCCGCCTTTCGTTCCAGTACTCTGCTGCCTGTGACTGGAACGAATTGCAAAAATCGCTGAAGTTGGAGACTTTCATCTCCCTCACCAACTTCAAACATCAGCTATCTGAGCAGCTAACCGATCGCTGCAGCTGTACATAGTCTATTGGTAAATAGCCCACCCTTTTCACCTACCTCATCCCCGTACTGTTTTTATTTATTTACTTTTCTGCTCTTCTGCACACCAATATCTCTACCTGTACATGACCATCTGATCTTTTATCACTCCAGTGTTAATCTGCAAAATTGTAATTATTTGCCTACCTCCTCATGCCTTTTGCACACATTGTATATAGACCCCCCCTTCGTTTTCTACTGTGTTATTGACTTGTTAATTGTTTACTCCATGTGTAACTCTTTGTTGTATGCTCACACTGCTATGCTTTATCTTGGCCAGGTCGCAGTTGCAAATGAGAACTTGTTCTCAACTAGCCTACCTGGTTAAATAAAGGTGAAATAAAATAAATAAAAAAAAACTCAACCAGCTGTATAAGGCCACTCAAGCAGCTGTATAAGGCCATATGCAAACAAGAAAATGCTCATTCAGAAGCGGCGCTCCTAGTGGCCGGGGACTTTAATGCAGGAAAACTGAAATCCATTTGGAATCATTTCTACCAGAATGTCACATGTGCAACCAGAGGGGAAAAAAACTCTAGACCATCTTTATTCCACACGCAGAAACACATTCAAAGCTCTACCTCGCCCTCCATTTGACAAATCTGACCATAATTCTATCCTCCTGATTACAATCAAAAACTAAAGCAGCAAGTACCAGTGACTCGCTCAATATGAAGTGGTCAGATGATGCAGATGCTAAGCTACAGGACTGTTTTGCTAGTACAGACTGGAATATGTTACGGGATTCATCCAATGGCATTGAGGAGTATACCACCGCAGTCACTGGCTTCATCAATAAGTGCATTGACGACATCGTCCCCACAGTGACCGTACGTACATATCCCAACCAGAAGCCATGGATTACAGGCAACATCCGAGCTAAAGGCTAGAGCTACCACTTTTAAGGAGCGGGACACTAATCAAGACGCTGATAAGAAATCCCACTACGCCCTCAGATGAACCATCAAACAGGCAAAGCGTCAATACAGGACTAAGATTGAATCCCTACTACACCAGCTCTGACGCTCGTCGAATGTGGCAGGGCTTGAAAACTATTATAGACTACAAAGGGAAACCCAACCGCGAGGCTACCAGATGAGCTAAATGGCTTTTATGCTTGCTTTGAGGCAAGCAACACTGAAGCATGCATGAGAGCACCAGCTGTTCCGGACAATTGCTTCACGCTATCCCTAGCTGATGTGAGTAAGACCAGGTCAACATTCACAAAGCCGCAGGGCCACACGGAACACCAGGACTTGTGTTCAAAGCATGTGTGGACCAACTGGCAAGTGTCTTCACTGACATTTTCAACCTCTCCCTGGCCAAGTCAGTAATACCTACATGTTTCAAAAAGACAACCATAGTCAATGTACACAAGGAAGCGAAGGTAACCTGCCTAAATTATTATTGCCCCGTAGCACTCACGTCGGTAGCCCTGAAGTGCTTTGAAAGGCTGGTCATGGCTCACATCAACACCATCATAACAGAAACCCTAGACCCACTCCAATTCGCAAACCGCCCTAACAGATCCACAGGTGACGGAATCTCAATCACAATGTCCACTGCCCTTTCCCACCTGGACAAAAGGAACGCCTATGTGAGAATGCTGTTCATTGAGTAAAGCTCAGGGTTCAACACCAAAGTGCCCACTATAAGCTCATCACTGAGCTAAGGACCCTGGGACTAAACACCTCCCTCTTCATCTGGATCCTGGATTTCCTGACAGGCCGCCCCCAGGTTGTAAGGGTAGGCAACAACATATCTGCCACGCTGATGCTCAACACTGGGGCCACTTATTATCTATGCATAGTCACTTTACAAATTACCTCGACTAACCTGTATCCCCCGCACATTGACTTGGTAACGGTACCCCCTGTATATAGCCTCCACATTGACTTGGTAACGGTACACCCTGTATATAGCCTCCACATTGACTTGGTAACGGTACACCCTGTATATAGCCATCATATTGACTTGGTAGCGGTACACCCTGAATATAGCCTCCACATTGACTTGGTAACGGTACCCCCTGTATATAGCCTCCACATTGACTTGGTAACGGTACCCCCTGTTTATAGCCTCCACATTGACTTGGTAATGGTACACCTTGTATATAGCCTCCACATTGACTTGGTAACGGTACCCCCTATATATAGCCTCCACATTTACTTGGTAACGGTACCCCCTGTATATAGCCTCCACACTGACATGGTTACGGTACCCCTGTATATAGCCTCCACATTGACTTGGTAACGGTATACCCTGTATATAGCCTCCACATTGACATGGTAACGGTACACCCTGTATATAGCCACCATATTGACTTGGTAGCGGTACACCTTGTATATAGCCTCCACATTGAATTGGCAACGGTACCCCCTGTATATAGCCTCCACATTGATTTGGTAACGGTACCCCCTGTATATAGCCTCCACATTGACATGGTTACGGTACCCCCTGTATATAGCCTCCACATTGACTTGGTAACGGTATACCCTGTATATAGCCTTCACATTGACATGGTAACGGTACCCCCTGTATATAGCCTCCACATTGACTTGGTAACGGTACCCCCTGTATTTAGCCTCCACATTGACTTGGTAACGGTACCCCCTGTATATAGCCTCCACATTGACTTGGTAACGGTACCCCCTGTATATAGCCTCCACATTGACTCTGTACTGGTACCCCCTGTATATAGCCTCCACATTGACTTGGTACGTGTACCCCCTGTATATAGCCTCCATATTGACTTGGTAACGGTACCCCCTGTATATAGCCTCCACATTGACTTGGTAACGGTACCCCCTGTATATAGCCTCCACATTGACTTGGTAACGGTACCCCCTGTATATAGCCTCCACATTGACTTGGTAACGGTACCCCCTGTATATAGCCTCCACATTGACATGGTACGTGTAGCCCCTTTATATAGCCTCCACATTGACTTGGTACGTGTAGCCCCTTTATATAGCCTCCACATTGACTTGGTACGTGTACCCCCTGTATATAGCCTCCACATTGACTTGGTAACGGTACCCCCTGTATATAGCCTCCACATTGACTTGGTACGTGTAGCCCCTGTATATAGCCTCCACATTGACTTGGTACGTGTAGCCCCTGTATATAGCCTCCACATTGACTTGGTAACGGTACCCCCTGTATATAGCCTCCACATTGACTTGGTACGTGTACCCCCTGTATATAGCCTCCACATTGACTTGGTACATGTAGCCCCTGTATATAGCCTCCACATTGACTTGGTACGTGTAGCCCCTGTATATAGCCTCCACATTGACTTGGTACGTGTAGCCCCTGTATATAGCCTCCACATTGACTTGGTAACGGTACCCCCTGTATATAGCCTCCACATTGACTTGGTACGTGTACCCCCTGTATATAGCCTCCACATTGACTTGGTACGTGTAGCCCCTGTATATAGCCTCCACATTGACTTGGTACGTGTAGCCCCTGTATATAGCCTCCACATTGACTTGGTAACGGTACCCCCTGTATATAGCCTCCACATTGACTTGCTACGTGTACCCCCTGTATATAGCCTCCACATTGACTTGGTACGTGTAGCCCCTGTATATAGCCTCCACATTGACTTGGTACGTGTAGCCCCTGTACATAGCCTCCACATTGACTTGGTACGTGTAGCCCCTGTATATAGCCTCCACATTGACTTGGTACGTGTAGCCCCTGTATATAGCCTCCACATTGACTTGGTATGTGTAGCCCCTGTATATAGCCTCCACATTGACTTGGTACGTGTAGCCCCTGTATATAGCCTCCACATTGACTTGGTACGTGTACCCCCTGTATATAGCCTCCACATTGACTTGGTACGTGTACCCCCTGTATATAGCCTCCACATTGACTTGGTACGTGTAGCCCCTGTATATAGCCTCCACATTGACTTGGTACGTGTAGCCCCTGTATATAGCCTCCACATTGACTTGGTACGTGTAGCCCCTGTATATAGCCTCCACATTGACTTGGTAACGGTACCCCCTGTATATAGCCTCCACATTGACTTGGTACGTGTAGCCCCTGTATATAGCCTCCACATTGACTTGGTAACGGTACCCCCTGTATATAGCCTCCACATTGACTTGGTACGTGTAGCCCCTGTATATAGCCTCCACATTGACTTGGTAACGGTACCCCCTGTATATAGCCTCCACATTGACTTGGTACGTGTAGCCCCTGTATATAGCCTCCACATTGACTTGGTACGTGTAGCCCCTGTATATAGCCTCCACATTGACTTGGTACGTGTAGCCCCTGTATATAGCCTCCACATTGACTTGGTAACGGTACCCCCTGTATATAGCCTCCACATTGACTTGGTATGTGTAGCCCCTGTATATAGCCTCCACATTGACTTGGTACGTGTAGCCCCTGTATATAGCCTCCACATTGACTTGGTACGTGTAGCCCCTGTATATAGCCTCCACATTGACTTGGTAACGGTACCCCCTGTATATAGCCTCCACATTGACTTGGTAACGGTACCCCCTGTATATAGCCTCCACATTGACTTGGTACGTGTACCCCCTGTATATAGCCTCCACATTGACTTGGTACGTGTACCCCCTGTATATAGCCTCCACATTGACTTGGTACGTGTAGCCCCTGTATAAAGCCTCCACATTGACTTGGTATGTGTAGCCCCTGTATATAGCCTCCACATTGACTTGGTACGTGTACACCCTGTATATAGCCTCCACATTGACTTGGTACGTGTAGCCCCTGTATATAGCCTCCACATTGACTTGGTACGTGTAGCCCCTGTATATAGCCTCCACATTGACTTGGTAACGGTACCCCCTGTATATAGCCTCCACATTGACTTGGTACGTGTAGCCCCTGTATATAGCCTCCACATTGACTTGGTACGTGTAGCCCCTGTATATAGCCTCCACATTGACTTGGTACGTGTAGCCCCTGTATATAGCCTCCACATTGACTTGGTAACGGTACACCCTGTATATAGCCTCCACATTGACTTGGTACGTGTAGCCCCTGTATATAGCCTCCACATTGACTTGGTACGTGTAGCCCCTGTATATAGCCTCCACATTGACTTGGTACGTGTACCCCCTGTATATAGCCTCCACATTGACTTGGTACGTGTAGCCCCTGTATATAGCCTCCACATTGACTTGGTACGTGTAGCCCCTGTATATAGCCTCCACATTGACTTGGTACGTGTAGCCCCTGTATATAGCCTCCACATTGACTTGGTACGTGTAGCCCCTGTATATAGCCTCCACATTGACTTGGTACGTGTACCCCCTGTATATAGCCTCCACATTGACTTGGTATGTGTAGCCCCTGTATATAGCCTCCACATTGACTTGGTACGTGTAGCCCCTGTATATAGCCTCCACATTGACTTGGTACGTGTAGCCCCTGTATATAGCCTCCACATTGACTTGGTACGTGTAGCCCCTGTATATAGCCTCCACATTGACTTGGTATGTGTACCCCCTGTATATAGCCTCCACATTGACTTGGTACGTGTACCCCCTGTATATAGCCTCCACATTGACTTGGTACGTGTACCCCCTGTATATAGCCTCCACATTGACTTGGTACGTGTAGCCCCTGTATATAGCCTCCACATTGACTTGGTACGTGTAGCCCCTGTATATAGCCTCCACATTGACTTGGTACGTGTAGCCCCTGTATATAGCCTCCACATTGACTTGGTATGTGTAGCCCCTGTATATAGCCTCCACATTGACTTGGTACGTGTACCCCCTGTATATAGCCTCCACATTGACTTGGTACGTGTAGCCCCTGTATATAGCCTCCACATTGACTTGGTACGTGTAGCCCCTGTATATAGCCTCCACATTGACTTGGTACGTGTAGCCCCTGTTTATAGCCTCCACATTGACTTGGTACGTGTAGCCCCTGTATATAGCCTCCACATTGACTTGGTACGTGTAGCCCCTGTATATAGCCTCCACATTGACTTGGTACGTGTAGCCCCTGTATATAGCCTCCACATTGACTTGGTACGTGTAGCCCCTGTATATAGCCTCCACATTGACTTGGTACGTGTAGCCCCTGTATATAGCCTCCACATTGACTTGGTACGTGTAGCCCCTGTATATAGCCTCCACATTGACTTGGTACGTGTACCCCCTGTATATAGCCTCCACATTGACTTGGTATGTGTAGCCCCTGTATATAGCCTCCACATTGACTTGGTACGTGTAGCCCCTGTATATAGCCTCCACATTGACTTGGTACGTGTAGCCCCTGTATATAGCCTCCACATTGACTTGGTACGTGTAGCCCCTGTATATAGCCTCCACATTGACTTGGTACGTGTAGCCCCTGTATATAGCCTCCACATTGACTTGGTACGTGTAGCCCCTGTATATAGCCTCCACATTGACTTGGTACGTGTAGCCCCTGTATATAGCCTCCACATTGACTTGGTACGTGTAGCCCCTGTATATAGCCTCCACATTGACTTGGTACGTGTAGCCCCTGTATATAGCCTCCACATTGACTTGGTACGTGTAGCCCCTGTATATAGCCTCCACATTGACTTGGTACATGTAGCCCCTGTATATAGCCTCCACATTGACTTGGTACGTGTACCCCCTGTATATAGCCTCCACATTGACTTGGTACGTGTAGCCCCTGTATATAGCCTCCACATTGACTTGGTACGTGTAGCCCCTGTATATAGCCTCCACATTGACTTGGTACGTGTAGCCCCTGTATATAGCCTCCACATTGACTTGGTACGTGTAGCCCCTGTATATAGCCTCCACATTGACTTGGTAACGGTACCCCCTGTATATAGCCTCCACATTGACTTGGTACGTGTAGCCCCTGTATATAGCCTCCACATTGACTTGGTACGTGTAGCCCCTGTATATAGCCTCCACATTGACTTGGTACGTGTAGCCCCTGTATATAGCCTCCACATTGACTTGGTAACGGTACCCCCTGTATATAGCCTCCACATTGACTTGGTACGTGTAGCCCCTGTATATAGCCTCCACATTGACTTGGTAACGGTACCCCCTGTATATAGCCTCCACATTGACTTGGTACGTGTAGCCCCTGTATATAGCCTCCACATTGACTTGGTACGTGTAGCCCCTGTATATAGCCTCCACATTGACTTGGTACGTGTAGCCCCTGTATATAGCCTCCACATTGACTTGGTACGTGTAGCCCCTGTATATAGCCTCCACATTGACTTGGTACGTGTAGCCCCTGTTTATAGCCTCCACATTGACTTGGTACGTGTAGCCCCTGTATATAGCCTCCACATTGACTTGGTACGTGTAGCCCCTCTATAGAGCCTCCACATTGACTTGGTACGTGTAGCCCCTGTTATTAGCCTCCACATTGACTTGGTACGTGTAGCCCCTGTATATAGCCTCCACATTGACTTGGTACGTGTAGCCCCTGTATATAGCCTCCACATTGACTTGGTACGTGTAGCCCCTGTATATAGCCTCCACATTGACTTGGTAACGGTACCCCCTGTATATAGCCTCCACATTGACTTGGTACGTGTAGCCCCTGTATATAGCCTCCACATTGACTTGGTACGTGTAGCCCCTGTATATAGCCTCCACATTGACTTGGTACGTGTAGCCCCTGTATATAGCCTCCACATTGACTTGGTACGTGTAGCCCCTGTATATAGCCTCCACATTGACTTGGTACGTGTAGCCCCTGTATATAGCCTCCACATTGACTTGGTACGTGTACCCCCTGTATATAGCCTCCACATTGACTTGGTACGTGTAGCCCCTGTATATAGCCTCCACATTGACTTGGTAACGGTACCCCCTGTATATAGCCTCCACATTGACTTGGTACGTGTAGCCCCTGTATATAGCCTCCACATTGACTTGGTACGTGTAGCCCCTGTATATAGCCTCCACATTGACTTGGTACGTGTAGCCCCTGTATATAGCCTCCACATTGACTTGGTACGTGTAGCCCCTGTATATAGCCTCCACATTGACTTGGTACGTGTAGCCCCTGTATATAGCCTCCACATTGACTTGGTACGTGTAGCCCCTGTATATAGCCTCCACATTGACTTGGTACGTGTAGCCCCTGTATATAGCCTCCACATTGACTTGGTACGTGTAGCCCCTGTATATAGCCTCCACATTGACTTGGTACGTGTAGCCCCTGTATATAGCCTCCACATTGACTTGGTACGTGTAGCCCCTGTATATAGCCTCCACATTGACTTGGTACGTGTAGCCCCTGTATAGAACCTCGTTATTGTTATGTACATTTGTTGTGTTACTTTTAGATTGATTCGATTTTTTTACTGTAGTTTGTTTAGTAAACATTTTATACATTTAATTCCTTGAAATGCATTGTTGGTTAATAAGGGCTTGTAAGTCAGCATTTCACAGTAAGGTTTACACCTGTTGGTTAATAAGGGCTTGTACGTCAGCATTTCACAGTAAGGTTTACACCTGTTGGTTAAGGGCTTGTACGTCAGCATTTCACAGTAAGGTTTACACCTGTTGGTTAAGGGCTTGTACGTCAGCATTTCACAGTAAGGTTTACACCTGTTGGTTAAGGGCTTGTACGTCAGCATTTCACAGTAAGGTTTACACCTGTTGGTTAAGGGCTTGTACGTCAGCATTTCACAGTAAGGTTTACACCTGTTGGTTAAGGGCTTGTAAGTCAGCATTTCACAGTAAGGTTTACACCTGTTGGTTAATGGCTTGTACGCCAGCATTTCACAGTAAGGTTTACACCTGTTGGTTAAGGGCTTGTACGTCAGCATTTCACAGTAAGGTTTACACCTGTTGGTTAAGGGCTTGTAAGTCAGCATTTCACAGTAAGGTTTACACCTGTTGGTTAAGGGCTTGTACGTCAGCATTTCACAGTAAGGTTTACACCTGTTGGTTAAGGGCTTGTACGTCAGCATTTCACAGTAAGGTTTACACCTGTTGGTTAAGGGCTTGTACGTCAGCATTTCACAGTAAGGTTTACACCTGTTGGTTAAGGGCTTGTACGTCAGCATTTCACAGTAAGGTTTACACCTGTTGGTTAAGGGCTTGTACGTCAGCATTTCACAGTAAGGTTTACACCTGTTGGTTAAGGGCTTGTACGTCAGCATTTCACAGTAAGGTTTACACCTGTTGGTTAAGGGCTTGTACGTCAGCATTTCACAGTAAGGTTTACACCTGTTGGTTAAGGGCTTGTAAGTCAGCATTTCACAGTAAGGTTTACACCTGTTGGTTAAGGGCTTGTAAGTCAGCATTTCACAGTAAGGTTTACACCTGTTGGTTAAGGGCTTGTAAGTCAGCATTTCACAGTAAGGTTTACACCTGTTGGTTAAGGGCTTGTACGTCAGCATTTCACAGTAAGGTTTACACCTGTTGGTTAAGGGCTTGTAAGTCAGCATTTCACAGTAAGGTTTACACCTGTTGGTTAAGGGCTTGTATGTCAGCATTTCACAGTAAGGTTTACACCTGTTGGTTAAGGGCTTGTACGTCAGCATTTCACAGTAAGGTTTACACCTGTTGGTTAAGGGCTTGTAAGTCAGCATTTCACAGTAAGGTTTACACCTGTTGGTTAAGGGCTTGTACGTCAGCATTTCACAGTAAGGTTTACACCTGTTGGTTAAGGGCATGTACGTCAGCATTTCACAGTAAGGTTTACACCTGTTGGTTAAGGGCTTGTAAGTCAGCATTTCACAGTAAGGTTTACACCTGTTGGTTAAGGGCTTGTACGTCAGCATTTCACAGTAAGGTTTACACCTGTTGGTTAAGGGCTTGTAAGTCAGCATTTCACAGTAAGGTTTAAATCTAATTTATTTATATAGCCCTTGGTACATCAGCTGATATCTCAAAGTGCTGTACTGAAACCCAGCCTAAAACCCCAAACAGCAAGCAATGCAGGTGTAGAAGCACGGTGGCTAGGAAAAACTCCCTAGAAAGGCCAATACCTAGGAAGAAACCTAGAGAGGAACCAGGCTATGTGGGGTGGCCAGTCCTCTTCTGGCTGTGCCGGGTGGAGATTATAACAGAACATGGCCAAGATGTTCAAATGTTCATAAATGACCAGCATGGTCGAATAATAATAAGGCAGAACAGTTGAAACTGGAGCAGCAGCACAGTCAGGTGGAAGTTGAAACTGGAGCAGCAGCATGGCCAGGTGGACTGGGGACAGCAAGGAGTCATCATGTCAGGTAGTCCTGGGGCATGGTCCTAGGGCTCAGGTCAGTTGAAACTGGAACAGCAGCATGGCCAGGTGGACTGGGGACAGCAAGGAGTCATGTCAGGTAGTCCTGGGGCATGGTCCTAGGGCTCAGGTCCTCCGAGAGAGAGAAAGAAAGAGAGAAGGAGAGAATTAGAGAACGCACACTTAGATTCACACAGGACACCGAATAGGACAAGAGAAGTACTCCAGATATAACAAACTGACCCCAGCCCCCCGACACATAAACTACTGCAGCATAAATACTGGAGGCTGAGACACCTGTTTACACCTGTTGGTTAAGGGCTTGTACGTCAGCATTTCACAGTAAGGTTTACACCTGTTGGTTAAGGGCTTGTAAGTCAGCATTTCACAGTAAGGTTTACACCTGTTGGTTAAGGGCTTGTAAGTCAGCATTTCACAGTAAGGTTTACACCTGTTGGTTAAGGGCTTGTACGTCAGCATTTCACAGTAAGGTTTACACCTGTTGGTTAAGGGCTTGTACGTCAGCATTTCACAGTAAGGTTTACACCTGTTGGTGAAGGGCTTGTACGTCAGCATTTCACAGTAAGGTTTACACCTGTTGGTTAAGGGCTTGTACGTCAGCATTTCACAGTAAGGTTTACACCTGTTGGTTAAGGGCTTGTACGTCAGCATTTCACAGTAAGGTTTACACCTGTTGGTTAAGGGCTTGTACGTCAGCATTTCACAGTAAGGTTTACAACTGTTGGTTAAGGGCTTGTACGTCAGCATTTCACAGTAAGGTTTACACCTGTTGGTTAAGGGCTTGTACGTCAGCATTTCACAGTAAGGTTTACACTGAGTCCCAAATGGCACTCTATTCCCTATGTATTGCACTAAAAATGTGTTAAATATGGGTAAAACAAATATCTGTAATTTGCTGACCTTTCTTATATCTCTCGAAACAAACTTCCTTTTCTTTTGTGCCAATCTGCCATGTTTGAATATGTTATACCGTGTGTTTGTACGGCTATGAGCAGTACTCTACCAAATTCAAGGTTTCAGCAAATAATCTATTCCAATTTTGGGGGGATGCTTACAGAGGTCCTAAAATTCCAAATCAAATAGTTAAATGATCCTTGGTATGACCATGTTAAAACATATGTTATCGTTGTAGAGCCCCGGGCACTTAGACCTTTGGGGGTAACATTACCACTGTGAAGTCATAGAAACACTTCAACTATTTTTGATTTCGTCATGAGTTACCATTTGTTACAACAGATGTAAATTCTGCTGCTCTCCCAGGCATTCAGAATGCATGTTCCTCTCTTCAGTCAATTATACAAATATTCCCAAACTGATGCCTGGTTCCCAAACGGATGCCTGGTTCCCAAACTGATGCCTGGTTCCAAACTGATGCCTGGTTCCCAAACTGATGCCTGGTTCCCAAACTGATGCCAGGTTCCCAAACTCATACCTGGTTCCAAACTGATGCCTGGTTCCCAAACTGATGAATGGTTCTCAAACTGATGCCTGGTTCCCAAACTGATTAATGGTTCCCAAACTGATGCCTGGTTCCAAACTGATGCCTGGTTCCAAACTGATGCCTGGATCCCAAACTGATGCCTGGTTTCCAAACTGATGCCTGATTCCCAAACTGATGCCTGGTTCCAAACTGATGCCTGGTTCCCAAACTGATGCCTGGTTCCCAAACTGATGAATGGTTCTCAAACTGATGCCTGGATCCCAAACTGATGCCTGATTCCCAAACTGATGCCTGGTTCCAAACTGATGCCTGGTTCCCAAACTTATGCCTGGTTCCAAACTGATGCCTGATTCCCAAACTGATGCCTGGTTCCAAACTGATGCCTGATTCCCAAACTGATGCCTGGTTCCCAAACTGATGAATGGTTCTCAAACTGATGCCTGATTCCCAAACTGATGCCTGGTTTCCAAACTGATGCCTGATTCCCAAACTGATGCCTGATTCCAAAACTGATGCCTGGTTCCCAAACTGATGCCTGGTTCCCAAACTTATGCCTGGTTCCAAACTGATGCCTGATTCCCAAGCTGATGACTGGTTCCAAACTGATGCTTGATTCCCAAACTGATGCCTGGTTCCAAACTGATGCCTGATTCCCAAACGGATGCTCGATTCCCAAACTGATGCCTGATTCCCAAACTGATGCCTGGTTCCAAACTGATGCCTGATTCCCAAACTGATGCCTGGTTCCAAACTGATGCCTGGTTCCAAACTGATGCCTGGTTCCCAAACTGATGCCTGGTTCCAAACTGATGCCTGGTTCCAAACTGATGCCTGGTTCCAAACTGATGCCTGATTCCCAAACTGATGCCTGGTTCCAAACTGATGCCTGGTTCCAAACTGATGCCTGATTCCCAAACTGATGCCTGGTTCCAAGTGTGGCTAGGAGGGGAATGCTTCATCCGCATGTTCAAACAGGACTTCTTTAAAGCCTTTGTTCCAGATGTACCGGGCTTTAGTTTGGCCACGTTTAGTGATGGAACAGATATTGATGTGTAGAACAGGGACAATACAGGAACACGCAAGAACATATTGTGTATTTCATCCATACTGGATATATACATGTATGTACTGTATATATATATATATATATATATATATGGACTAAAGACATGAAAAGAACCAAGTGACTTGTAAGTGGCTAAACATGAATACATCAGGAGCATCTCTATAGTGTGTCTCCGGCGCATGCTGCCTTCTCTCTCCCTCCGCCTGTCTGCTGCCTGCCTGACAGAGAAAGACACTGCTGACATTATTACAAATACATCAGGAGCATCTCTATAGTGTGTCTCCGGCGCTCCTCATGCTGCCTTCTCTCTCCCTCTGCCTGTCTGCTGCCTGCCTGACAGAGAAAGACACTGCTGGCATTATTACAAATACATCTTGGTTGGAATGTATAGCCTGTCAGTGCAGTGCATTATGGTTCTGGGTTCAGGAATAATGGAATGTGTGTTGATTATGATCTGACTGAATTAATATATATTGTTTTAGGAGGTGAGGTGAGTTAGGGGAGTGGGACAACGGGACTGATGGGTAGAGATTCATTTCACTGTACAGCGCTACTGCAATGCATATTGGGAAACAGGAGCGTGGCGTCCATCAGCGTATGTCAGCGTTCGTTTTATCATGAGCAGAAGATGAACATCCGCCGGCTGGTTGAAAAATAATACCTGGTCTTATCGCTGAGGATTCATCACAGCAATAATTCAAACCTCAACACCTCTTAGGCTGTTGTTTGTGTACTGTAGATATATGCACAGTTATTCACAACGTTCAAATGAATTACATCAAGACATAACCGCAGCGTTACTGTTATTCACTGATCCAGTGTAGTGAAGAATAGCAAACACATGTCTAAATCTGAGAGACACTCACAGAGTGAAGGACTCATACAGGACAGACTGATAGACAGGGTGAAGGACTCATACAGGACAGACTGAGAGACACTCACAGAGTGAAGGACTCATACAGGACAGACTGAGAGAAACTCACAGAGTGAAGGACTCATACCATGCCGGCAGAGACAGGGTGAAAGACCCATACAGGACAGACTGATAGACAGGGTGAAGGACTCATACAGGACAGACTGAGAGACAGGGTGAAGGACTCATACAGGACAGACTGAGAGACACTCACAGAGTGAAGGACTCATACAGGACAGACTGAGAGACAGGGTGAAGGACTCATACAGGACAGACTGAGAGACAGGGTGAAGGACTCATACAGGACAGACTGAGAGACAGGGTGAAGGACTCATACAGGACAGACTGAGAGACAGGGTGAAGGACTCATACAGGACAGACTGAGAGACAGGGTGAAGGACTCATACAGGACAGACTGAGAGACACTCACAGAGTGAAGGACTCATACAGGACAGACTGAGAGACAGGGTGAAGGACTCATACAGGACAGACTGAGAGACAGGGTGAAGGACTCATACAGGACAGACTGAGAGACAGGGTGAAGGACTCATACAGGACAGACTGAGAGAAACTCACAGAGTGAAGTACTTATAAATCAAATCAAATCAAATGTATTTATATAGCCCTTCGTAATTCAGCTGATATCTCAAAGTGCTGTACAGAAACCCAGCCTAAAACCCCAAACCTCATACAGTACAGGTTGTAAATGGAGAAAAGACAAAGAGCCTGTCTCCTTCAAGCGTGAGAGAAGAAAGGCAGAAGAGAGAAGAGATGGTGAACAGAGAGAAGAGAGAGAGACTACTAGGCTTTCCTTAAGTAATGTTGTTTACTGGGCCAGGCATTGGTAACCCTCCAGGCTCCAGTCTATTGAACAAAACTCAGTAATTTGCTACCTTCGGTTCATTTCTCTCTCAGTGAGCTCTCTCTCTCTCTCACCTGGGACAGGCAGGAGAATTGCCTTGTAGGCCTGAACTGCAAACAGCTCCTCTCTGATCCACTCCTTCACACAGCTTCAGTCCACTGCTATTTGAACAGTGTTTGGTGCTGAAAGACACATTTGGCCCTCCTCTCTGTGGAGAAAGAAAGGTTCTTCTGTGTTCTTCCTACATGTTTGAAGCCTTCCCCATCTCCCCTCTGCTCTCAGCAGTGTTCTCAGGCCAGGCAGAAAGTGGACGCTGGGTTGGAAAGCTTAAGGCCTGACACAGCCTGATTTGTAAACAAGTTTGGACGACATAAACACATTAGTGTCACTTCTTGGTAAATTCAGTGTTAAGAAATGTCAGGTATGTGTTCAACACAACGGTCTGATGAAGCAGTGGACAGATCAATAATTAATCACAACCTGCTCCACTACTGAAGCAGAACCACTGTAACAGACATCTCAATAGAGTTCTAACCACTAGTGAAAATAATCAACAGCAACGTGTTTAGTTTTAATGGTGTTGGAAATGCCACTGTGTTCAGGGTCAGCATGTCTGGAGCCAACCAGACACAGGAGGAGAACACAACTCCACAGCCTTACAAACACGCCTGCTTTGTTCTCATCTCTTATTTAGCTTCAAGGAAAACTGCTGGGGCCACCATTTCATGGACTTTACTGTTAATCTGTGCCCCCTGTGTGGGTTGATGTAGGTTGTATGGTCAGGCAAAGCTAGTCTGTGCAGGTTGTATGGTCAGGCAAAGCCATGCCACGACAGCAGTCCAGTCTGAAAACATGCCTCTAATCCGGTCACCTTCAGAACAAGAAGCTGCAGCTGAGAGAGAAAGAGAGAGTGAGAGAGAGAGAGAGAGAGAGACAGAGAGAGAGCGACAGAGAGAGAGAGAGAGAGAGAGAGACAGAGAGAGACAGAGAGAGAGAGAGACAGAGAGAGAGAGAGAGAGAGAGAGAGAGAGAGAGAGAGAGCGAGAGAGAGAGAGAGAGAGAGAGATACTGAGTGACTGAGTGGCTGCAGGGCTGAAGGGACAGTCAGGGACACTGATATCCCCCCTCCCCCCAGGCTGGAAAATGGATTTCTATTTCTGGGTTCATATCGCTGATCATGGTTCATAGCCTCCTTTCAGGCTCTGAGTTAACATCGCTGGCTGATGTCAGGGTGCCGCTGATCGCAGCCTGGAGATCCGCTGATGGCCTTCAATCTGCCAAAGCGATGACGGCTGTTGGGCTGATACTATCTGGTAAATTCTATCACTGTCACTGTCTGTTTCTATCCAGCTGCACTCAGGGTGTCAGGGGCCGGCCCTAACTCTCCACAACACGACATGGGAACGGCTTCTACTCCCTCTGTGAATCTCAAATCTATTGTTTCCGAGCAAAAGAGGGGAAAAGGTACCATTAAAGATATGAATTGTCTTCATGTTGCACCTGAATCTGTTGATCTGAGTATGAGGTCACCCAGCCGACCTCAAACACCTGAATCTGTTGATCTGAGTATGAGGTCACCCAGCCGACCTCAAACACCTGAATCTGTTGATCTGAGTATGAGGTCACCCAGCCGACCTCAAGCACCTGAATCTGTTGATCTGAGTAGGAGGTCACCCAGCCGACCTCAAACACCTGAATCTGTTGATCTGAGTATGAGGTCACCCAGCCGACCTCAAACACCTGAATCTGTTGATCTGAGTATGAGGTCACCCAGCCGACCTCAAACACCTGAATCTGTTGATCTGAGTATGAGGTCACCCAGCCGACCTCAAACACCTGAATCTGTTGATCTGAGTATGAGGTCACCCAGCCGACCTCAAACACCTGAATCTGTTGATCTGAGTATGAGGTCACCCAGCCGACCTCAAACTCCAGGACCTGTTTCGCTGGTTCAAAGGACCAACAGGTCAACAGGTTGTTGTTTCTAGTTGTCACTAGTTTGTGTTGCTGTTGTTTTATTTCACACTTCCACTGTCTGTTTGTTGGTGTATTTGTGCTGTTACCAGAGTCCTCTGTCTGGGCTGTCTGTTTGTTGGTGTATTTGTGCTGTTACCAGAGTCCTCTGTCTGGGCTGTCTGTTTGTTGGTGTATTTGTGCTGTTACCAGAGTCCTCTGTCTGGGCTGTCTGTTTGTTGGTGTATTTGTGCTGTTACCAGAGTCCTCTGTCTGGGCTGTCTGTTTGTTGGTGTATTTGTGCTGTTACCAGAGTCCTCTGTCTGGGCTGTCTGTTTGTTGGTGTATTTGTGCTGTTACCAGAGTCCTCTGTCTGGGCTGTCTGTTTGTTGGTGTATTTGTGCTGTTACCAGAGTCCTCTGTCTGGGCTGTCTGTTTGCTGGTGTATTTGTGCTGTTACCAGAGTCCTCTGTCTGGGCTGTCTGTTTGTTGGTGTATTTGTGCTGTTACCAGAGTCCTCTGTCTGGGCTGTCTGTTTGCTGGTGTATTTGTGCTGTTACCAGAGTCCTCTGTCTGGGCTGTCTGTTTGCTGGTGTATTTGTGCTGTTACCAGAGTCCTCTGTCTGGGCTGTCTGTTTGTTGGTGTATTTGTGCTGTTACCAGAGTCCTCTGTCTGGGCTGTCTGTTTGTTGGTGTATTTGTGCTGTTACCAGAGTCCTCTGTCTGGGCTGTCTGTTTGCTGGTGTATTTGTGCTGTTACCAGAGTCCTCTGTCTGGGCTGTCTGTTTGCTGGTGTATTTGTGCTGTTACCAGAGTCCTCTGTCTGGGCTGTCTGTTTGCTGGTGTATTTGTGCTGTTACCAGAGTCCTCTGTCTGGGCTGTCTGTTTGCTGGTGTATTTGTGCTGTTACCAGAGTCCTCTGTCTGGGCTGTCTGTTTGCTGGTGTATTTGTGCTGTTACCAGAGTCCTCTGTCTGGGCTGTCTGTTTGCTGGTGTATTTGTGCTGTTACCAGAGTCCTCTGTCTGGGCTGTCTGTTTGCTGGTGTATTTGTGCTGTTACCAGAGTCCTCTGTCTGGGCTGTCTGTTTGGTCTTCCATAGTTCTTCATCCCAGACACCGTCTTCTGTCTGGGCTGTGCGTTTGGTCTTCCATAGTTTTTCATCCCAGACACCGTCTTCTGTCTGGGCTGTCCGTTTGGTCTTCCATAGTTCTTCATCCCAGACACCGTCTTCTGTCTGGGCTCTCCGTTTGGTCTTCCATAGTTCTTCATCCCAGACACCGTCTTCTGTCTGGGCTGTCCGTTTGGTCTTCCATAGTTCTTCATCCCAGACACCGTCTTCTGTCTGGGCTGTCTGTTTGGTCTTCCATAGTTCTTCATCCCAGACACCGTCTTCTGTCTGGGCTGTGCTTTTGGTCTTCCATAGTTTTTCATCCCAGACACCGTCTTCTGTCTGGGCTGTGCGTTTGGTCTTCCATAGTTTTTCATCCCAGACACCGTCTTCTGTCTGGGCTGTCCGTTTGGTCTTCCATAGTTTTTCATTCCAGACACCGTCTTCTGTCTGGGCTCTCCGTTTGGTCTTCCATAGTTTTTCATCCCAGACACCGTCTTCTGTCTGGGCTGTGCGTTTAGTCTTCCATAGTTTTTCATCCCAGACACCGTCTTCTGTCTGGGCTGTCTGTTTGGTCTTCCATAGTTCTTCATCCCAGACACCGTCTTCTGTCTGGGCTGTGCTTTTGGTCTTCCATAGTTTTTCATCCCAGACACCGTCTTCTGTCTGGGCTGTGCGTTTGGTCTTCCATAGTTTTTCATCCCAGACACCGTCTTCTGTCTGGGCTGTCCGTTTGGTCTTCCATAGTTTTTCATTCCAGACACCGTCTTCTGTCTGGGCTCTCCGTTTGGTCTTCCATAGTTTTTCATCCCAGACACCGTCTTCTGTCTGGGCTGTGCGTTTGGTCTTCCATAGTTTTTCATCCCAGACACCGTCTTCTGTCTGGGCTCTCCGTTTGGTCTTCCATAGTTCTTCATCCCAGACACCGTCTTCTGTCTGGGCTCTCCGTTTGGTCTTCCATAGTTCTTCATCCCAGACACCGTCTTCTGTCTGGGCTGTCCGTTTGGTCTTCCATAGTTCTTCATCCCAGACACCGTCTTCTGTCTGGGCTGTGCGTTTGGTCTTCCAAAGTTTTTCATCCCAGACACCGTCTTCTGTCTGGGCTGTCCGTTTGGTCTTCCATAGTTTTTCATTCCAGACACCGTCTTCTGTCTGGGCTGTCCGTTTGGTCTTCCATAGTTTTTCATCCCAGACACCGTCTTCTGTCTGGGCTCTCCGTTTGGTCTTCCATAGTTCTTCATCCCAGACACCGTCCACACAGGAGGCCTTTTGCCTCTTGCCAGGCCATCATTGTAAATAACAATTTGATCTTAGTTGACTAATCTGGTTAAATAAAGGTTCAATAAACAACGTTTCAATAAAATAAAAACTATAAGGTTGCATACAGATATGAGCGGTTCTGCACGTCTTCCAACATGGTAAACACACAGTCTTCAGCATGATAGATGACCTCTCTACTAAAGCTCTTTCATATGAAACCTCCAATAAACACACAGTCTTCAGCATGACAGATGACCTCTCTACTAAAGCTATTTCATATTAAACCTCCAATAAACACTCAGAGATTCTATACCACTGGGTTGGTTCATATTAAACCTCCAATAAACACTCAGAGATTATATACCACTGGGCTGGTTCATATTAAACCTCCAATAAACACTCAGAGATTATATACCACTGGGATGGAGTGTCAGGGAGACACAACACAGGTACCTGTACTGTTACAATGATAACGGAATGAGACAGGTACCTGTGCTGTTATCATGATAACGTAGTGAGACAGGTACCTGTGCTGTTATCATGATAACGGAATGAGACAGGTACCTGTGCTGTTATCATGATATCGTAGTGAGACAGGTACCTGTGCTGTTATCATGATAACGTAGTGGACTAACGTAGTGAGACAGGTACCTGTACTGTCATCATGATAACGTAGTGGGACTAATGTAGTGAAACAGGTACCTGTACTGTCATCATGATAACGTAGTGAGACTAACGTAGTGAGACAGGTACCTGTACTGTCATCATGATAACATAGTGAGACAGGTACCTGTACTGTCATCATGATAACGTAGTGAGACAGGTACCTGTACTGTCATCATGATAACGTAGTGAGACTAACGTAATGAGACAGGTACCTTACTGTTATCATGGTAACGTAGTGAGACTAACGTAGTGAGACATGTACCTGTACTGTCATCATGATAATGTAGTGAGACAGGTACCTGTACTGTCATCATGATAATGTAGTGAGACAGGTACCTGTACTGTCATCATGATAACGTAGTGAGACAGGTACCTGTACTGTTATCATGATAACGTAGTGAGACTAACGTAATGAGACAGGTACCTTACTGTTATCATGGTAACGTAGTGAGACTAACGTAGTGAGACAGGTACCTGTACTGTCATCATGATAACGTAGTGAGACTAACGTAGTGAGACAGGTACCTGTACTGTCATCATGATAACGTAGTGAGACAGGTACCTGTACTGTCATCATGATAACGTAGTGAGACAGGTGCCTGTACTGTCATCATGATAACGTAGTGAGACTAACGTAGTGAGACATGTACCTGTACTGTCATCATGATAACGTAGTGAGACAGGTACCTGTACTGTCATCATGATAACGTAGTGAGACAGGTACCTGTACTGTCATCATGATAACGTAGTGAGACTAACGTAATGAGACAGGTACCTTACTGTTATCATGAAAACGTAGTGAGACTAACGTAGTGAGACATGTACCTGTACTGTCATCATGATAACGTAGTGAGACAGGTACCTGTACTGTCATCATGATAACGTAGTGAGACAGGTACCTGTGCTGTTATCATGATAACGTAGTGAGACAGGTACCTGTGCTGTTATCATGATAATGTAGTGAGACTAACGTAGTGAGACATGTACCCGTACTGTCATCATGATAACGTAGTGAGACAGGTACCTGTACTGTCATCATGATAACGTAGTGAGACAGGTACCTGTACTGTCAATATGATAATGTAGTGAGACAGGTACCTGTGCTGTTATCATGATAACGTAGTGAGACTAACGTAGTGAGACAGGGACCTTACTGTTATCATGGTAACGTAGTGAGACTAACGTAGTGAGACATGTACCTGTACTGTCATCATGATAATGTAGTGAGACTAATGTAGTGAGACAGGTACCTGTACTGTTATCATGATAACGTAGTGCGACAGGTACCTGTGCTGTTATCATGGTAACGTAGTGAGACATGTACCTGTGCTGTCATCATGATAACGTAGTGGGACTAATGTAGTGAGACAGGTACCTGTACTGTTATCATGATAACGTAGTGAGACAGGTACCTGTGCTGTTATCATGGTAACGTAGTTAGACAGGTACCTGTACTGTCATCATGATAACGTGTTGAGACTAACGTAATGAGACAGGTACCTGTACTGTCATCATGATATGGTGGAGAGACAGGTACCTGTACTGGCATCATAATAACGTGGTGAGACAGAGAGAAATTACATAGAGAACAATGACTGAAGAGCCAAACATCTATAAATAAAATATATACCGGCAGACTAAATGATCTTTAAGACCACATTGGTGCATCTTTTCCACAGCAGCCAGTCTACCAGCTAGGTTCTCAGTCTGCCAGCTCGTTCTCAGTCTACCAGCTAGGTTCTTAGTCTACCAGCTTGGTCCTCAGTCTGTCAGCTAGGAACTCAGTCTACCAGCTAGGTTCTCAGTCTATCAGTTAGGTTCTCAGACTGTCAGCTAGGTTCTCAGTCTGTCAGCTAGGTTATCAGTCTACCAGCTAGGTTCTCAGTCTGCCAGCTAGGTTCTCAGTCTATCAGCTAGGTTCTCAGTCTGTCAGCTAGGTTCTCAGTCTGTCAGCTAGGTTATCTGTATATAGAGAGATCACTGGGCTGGTCCTCAGTCTACCAGCTAGGTTCTCAGTATGCCAGCTAGGTTCTCTATCTGTAGAGAGATCATTGGGCTGGTTCTCAGTCTACCAGCTAGGTTCTCAGTCGACCAGCTAGGTTCTATGTCTGTAGAGAGGTCACTGGGCTGGTTCTCAGTCTACCAGCTAGGTTCTCAGTATGCCAGCTAGGTTCTCTATCTGTAGAGAGATCACTGGGCTGGTTCTCAGTCTGCCAGCTAGGTTCTCTGTCTGTAGAGAGATCACTGGGCTGGTTCTCAGTCTACCAGCTAGGTTCTCAGTCTGCCAGCTACGTTCTCTGACTGTAGAGAGATCACTGGGCTGGTTCTCAGTCTACCAGCTAGGTTCTCTGTATGTAGAGAGATCACTGGGCTGGTTCTCAGTCTGCCAGCTACGTTCTCTGTCTGTAGAGAGATCACTGGGCTGGTTCTCAGTCCACCAGCTAGGTTCTCAGTCGACCAGCAAGGTTCTATGTCTGTAGAGAGGTCACTGGGCTGGTTCTCAGTCTACCAGCTAGGTTCTCTGTATGTAGAGAGATCATTGGGCTGGTTCTCAGTTTGCCAGCTACATTCTCTGTCTGTTAAGAGATCACTGGGCTGGTTCTCAGTCCACCAGCTAGGTTCTCAGTCGACCAGCTAGGCTCTCTGTCTGTAGAGAGATCACTGGGCTGGTTCTCAGTTTGCCAGCTACATTCTCTGTCTGTAAAGAGATCACTGGGCTGGTTCTCAGTCGACCAGCTACATTCTCTGTCTGTAGAGAGGTCACTGGGCTGGTTCTCAGTCTACCAGCTAGGTTCTCTGTATGTAGAGAGATCACTGGGCTGGTTCTCAGTTTGCCAGCTACATTCTCTGTCTGTAAAGAGATCACTGGGCTGGTTCTCAGTCCACCAGCTAGGTTCTCAGTCGACCAGCTAGGCTCTCTGTCTGTAGAGAGATCACTGGGCTGGTTCTCAGTTTGCCAGCTACATTCTCTGTCTGTAAAGAGATCACTGGGCTGGTTCTCAGTCGACCAGCTAGGCTCTCTGTCTGTAGAGAGATCACTGGGCTGGTTCTCAGTCTACCAGCTAGGTTCTCAGTCGACCAGCTAGGTTCTCTGTATGTAGAGAGATCACTGGGCTGGTTCTCAGTTTGCCAGCTACATTCTCTGTCTGTAAAGAGATCACTGGGCTGGTTCTCAGTCCACCAGCTAGGTTCTCAGTCGACCAGCTAGGCTCTCTGTCTGTAAAGAGATCACTGGGCTGGTTCTCAGTCCACCAGCTAGGTTCTCAGTCTACCAGCTAGGCTCTCTGTCTGTAGAGAGATCACTGGGCTGGTTCTCAGTCCACCAGCTAGGTTCTCAGTCGACCAGCTAGGCTCTCTGTCTGTAGAGAGATCACTGGGCTGGTTCTCAGTCGACCAGCTAGGTTCTCTGTCTGTAGAGAGATCACTGGGCTGGTTCTCAGTCCACCAGCTAGGTTCTCAGTCGACCAGCTAGGCTCTCTGTCTGTAAAGAGATCACTGGGCTGGTTCTCAGTCGACCAGCTAGGCTCTCTGTCTGTAGAGAGATCACTGGGCTGGTTCTCAGTCCACCAGCTAGGTTCTCAGTCGACCAGCTAGGCTCTCTGTCTGTAGAGAGATCACTGGGCTGGTTCTCAGTCGACCAGCTAGGTTCTCTGTCGACCAGCTAGGCTCTCTGTCTGTAAAGAGATCACTGGGCTGGTTCTCAGTCGACCAGCTAGGCTCTCTGTCTGTAGAGAGATCACTGGGCTGGTTCTCAGTCCACCAGCTAGGTTCTCAGTCGACCAGCTAGGCTCTCTGTCTGTAGAGAGGTCACTGGGCTGGTTCTCAGTCTACCAGCTAGGTTCTCAGTCGACCAGCTAGGCTCTCTGTCTGTAGAGAGATCACTGGGCTGGTTCTCAGTCCACCAGCTAGGTTCTCAGTCGACCAGCTAGGCTCTCTGTCTGTAGAGAGATCACTGGGCTGGTTCTCAGTCGACCAGCTAGGTTCTCTGTCGACCAGCTAGGCTCTCTGTCTGTAAAGAGATCACTGGGCTGGTTCTCAGTCGACCAGCTAGGCTCTCTGTCTGTAGAGAGATCACTGGGCTGGTTCTCAGTCCACCAGCTAGGTTCTCAGTCGACCAGCTAGGCTCTCTGTCTGTAGAGAGGTCACTGGGCTGGTTCTCAGTCTACCAGCTAGGTTCTCAGTCGACCAGCTAGGCTCTCTGTCTGTAGAGAGGTCACTGGGCTGGTTCTCAGTCGACCAGCTAGGTTCTATGTCTGTAGAGAGATCACTGGGCTGGTTCTCAGTCGACCAGCTAGGCTCTCTGTCTGTAGAGAGATCACTGGGCTGGTTCTCAGTCGACCAGCTAGGCTCTCTGTCTGTAGAGAGATCACTGGGCTGGTTCTCAGTCGACCAGCTAGGCTCTCTGTCTGTAGAGAGATCACTGGGCTGGTTCTCAGTCTACCAGCTAGGTTCTCAGTCGACCAGCTAGGCTCTCTGTCTGTAGAGAGATCACTGGGCTGGTTCTCAGTCTACCAGCTAGGCTCTCTGTCTGTAGAGAGATCACTGGGCTGGTTCTCAAAGGTGCTTTCTCCATCCTCTAATATCAAAACATATTTATTTCGTCTTCTCAATTAAATCCAATTTGATTCTATTAATATTAATGAGGTGAGATCATTCTTATAATGAAATAATAAAATATCCTTGTGCTGTGGTGTCTGCCCCAAAGCACTTTCAAGTCCCTTACACTCAGAGAAAATAAATAAACACCCAACCAAAGATCTGAAGGGCTTTGCCAGGGGCATGACACACACAAATGGGTACCAGCTTATTGTTAGTGAGCCAAATGTTTTAATGAAACCAATGGCTTTGGTTCGTGACACTACAGAGGTGGCTCTTGCAGCCTGAAACCTGGCCCGATTCATTACACCCTCTCTACGTTCTCTTCCAACTTCCTCCAAACCAGAGGATTAACTACTTAGCTGGACTTTTCCAAGCGCCGTGGCCTTGTAAACATGCTAGTACGGTATGGCTGGAAGGAGAGCAGCTGCCTTCTTCCTGATAAAGGTTGCTTGTTTTACATCCTGACTGTGATTCACCGGGGGCTGGTGTGAAAGGAGGTTAGTAAATCAAATCAAATCCACAGGGCTGGGTTCTGAGACAGGCTGGGTCTGGAGAGGAGGTTAGTGGTCAACTGGGCTGGGTTCTGAGACAGACTGGGTCTGGGGCAGAGGTTAGTTGTCAACTGGGCTTGGTTCTGAGACAGGCTGGGTCAGGGGAGGAGGTTAGTAGTCAACTGGGCTGGGTTCTGAGACAGACTGGGTCTGGGGCGGAGGTTAGTTGTCAACTGGGCTGGGTTCTGAGGCAGGCTGGGTCCGGGGACGAGGTTAGGAGTCAACTGGGCTGGGTTCAGAGACAGACTGGGTCTGGGGAGGAGGTTAGGAGTCAACTAGGCTGGGTTCTGAGACAGACTGGGTCTGGGGAGGAGGTTTGGAGTCAACTGGGCTGGGTTCTGAGACAGGCTAGGGATGAGGTTAGTTGTTAACAGGGCTGGATTCTGAGGGAGGCTGGGTATGGAGAGGGTTAACACAATTCATTCCTTTAAATGCATATGTCTCCAGAGAATATAAAACAATCCTAGTGAAAGACAACAGCCATATTCCCGTCCATCTGCATTAGAGCAGAATGCAGTGGGATGGCTGTGGTTAGCCGGATGGTTCTGTCAATCTGCAGCTCTATAGCTCTGATGACATCAGCTGTAATGTTATGACTCCTGCGTCAAGAAGGGACATTCCTAGAGTTTATTTCTATTTGTAATAATATACAACATCATAGCTGTTGAGGTTTAGAACAAGATAAAATTACAGAATGACAAGCCAACATCAGTTAGTGACAACAAACACACGTATACTTCATAGTGTCATCGTCTATAACACTACAGTCATCAGTTCCAGGTGTTTCCTGTGGCAGGTGGTCGTCTATAACACTACAGTCATCAGTTCCAGGTGTTTCCTGTGGCAGGTGGTCGTCTATAACACTACAGCCATCAGTTCCAGGTGTTTCCTGTAGCAGGTGGTCGTCTATAACACTACAGCCATCAGTTCCAGGTGGTTCCTGTAGCAGGTGGTCGTTTATAACACTACAACCATCAGTTCCAGGTGTTTCTTGTGGCAGGTGGTCGTTTATAACACTACAGCCATCAGTAACGTGTTTCCTGTAGCAGGTGGTCGTCTATAACACTACAGCCATCAGTAACGTGTTTCCTGTAGCAGGCGGTCGTTTATAACACTACAGCCATCAGTAACGTGTTTCCTTTGGCAGGTGGTCATCTATAACACTACAGCCACCAGTTCCAGGTGTTTCCTGTAGCAGGCGATCGTCTATTTCACTACAGCCACCAGTAACGTGTTTCCTGTAGCAGGTGGTCATCTATAACACTACAGCCATCAGTAACATGTTTCCTGTAGCAGGTGGTCGTCTATAACACTACAGCCATCAGTTCCAGGTGTTTCCTGTAGCAGGTGGTCGTCTATTACACTACAGCCATCAGTTCCAGGTGTTTCCTGTAGCAGGTGGTCGTTTATAACACTACAGCCATCAGTAACCTGTTTCCTGTAGCAGGTGGTCGTCTATAACACTACAGCCATCAGTAACGTGTTTCCTGTAGCAGGCAGTCGTCTATAGCACTACAGCCATCAGTTCCAGGTGTTTCCTGTAGCAGGCGGTCGTCTATAACACTACAGCCATCAGTAACGTGTTTCCTGTAGCAGGTGGTCATCTATAACACTACAGCCATCAGTTCCAGGTGTTTCCTGTGGCAGGTGGTCGTTTATAACACTACAGCAATCAGTAACGTGTTTCCTGTAGCAGGCGATCGTCTATAACACTACAGCCATCAGTAACGTGTTTCCTGTAGCAGGTGGTCGTCTATAACACTACAGCCATCAGTTCCAGGTGTTTCCTGTAGCAGGCGATCGTCTATAACACTACAGCCATCAGTAACGTGTTTCCTGTAGCAGGTGGTCGTCTATAACACTACAGCCATCAGTAACGTGTTTCCTGTAGCAGGCGGTCGTTTATAACACTACAGCCATCAGTAACGTGTTTCCTGTAGCAGGCAGTCGTCTATAACACTACAGCCATCAGTAACGTGTTTCCTGTAGCAGGCGGTCGTCTATAACACTACAGCCATCAGTAACGTGATCCTGTAGCAGGTGGTCGTCTATAACACTACAGCCACCAGTTCCAGGTGTTTCCTGTGGCAGGTGGTCGTTTATAACACTACAGCAATCAGTAACGTGTTTCCTGTAGCAGGCGATCATGTATAACACTACAGCCATCAGTAACGTGTTTCCTGTAGCAGGTGGTCGTCTATAACACTACAGCCATCAGTTCCAGGTGTTTCCTGTAGCAGGCGATCGTCTATAACACTACAGCCATCAGTAACGTGTTTCCTGTAGCAGGTGGTCGTTTATAACAATACAGCCATCAGTAACGTGTTTCCTGTAGCAGGTGGTCGTCTATAACACTACAGCCATCAGTAACGTGTTTCCTGTAGCAGGTGGTTGTCTATTACACTACAGCCATCAATAACGTGTTTCCTGTAGCAGGTGGTCGTCTATAACACTACAGCCATCAGTTCCAGTTGTTTCCTGTAGCAGGAGATCGTCTATAACACTACAGCCATCAGTAACGTGTTTCCTGTAGCAGGTGGTCGTTTATAACACTACAGCCATCAGTAACGTGTTTCCTGTAGCAGGCGGTCATTTATAACACTACAGCCATCAGTTCCAGGTGTTTCCTGTAGCAGGTGGTCATCTATAACACTACAGCCATCAGTAACGTGTTTCCTGTAGCAGGTGGTCGTCTATAACATTACAGCCATCAGTAACGTGTTTCCTTTGCAGGTGGTCATCTATAACACTACAGCCATCAGTTCCAAGTGTTTCCTGTAGCAGTTGGTCGTTTATAACACTACAGCCATCAGTAACGTCTTTCCTGTAGCAGGTGGTCATCTATAACACTACAGCCATCAGTTCCAGGTGTTTCCTGTAGCAGGTGGTCGTTTATAACACTACAGCCATCAGTAACATGTTTCCTGTAGCAGGTGGTCGTCTATAACACTACAGCCATCAGTAACGTGTTTCCTGTAGCAGGCGGTCGTCTATAACACTACAGCCATCAGTTCCAGGTTTTTCCTGAGCAGGCGGTCGTCTATAACACTACAGCCATCAGTAACGTGTTTCCTGTAGCAGGTGGTCGTCTATAACACTACAACCATCAGTTCCAGGTGTTTCCTGTAGCAGGTGGTTGTCTATAACACTACAGCCATCAGTAACGTGTTTCCTGTAGCAGGTGGTCATCTATAACACTACAGCAATCAGTTCCAGGTGTTTCCTGTAGCAGGTGGTCGTTTATAACACTACAGCCATCAGTAACGTGTTTCCTGTAGCAGGTGGTCATCTATAACACTACAGCCATCAGTTCCAGGTGTTTCCTGTAGCAGGTGGTCGTCTCTAACACTACAGTCATCAGTTCCAGGTGTTTCCTGTAGCAGGTGGTCATTTATAACACTACAGCCATCAGTTCCAGGTGTTTCCTGTAGCAGGTGGTCGTTTATAACACTACATCCATCAGTAACGTGTTTCCTGTAGCAGGTCGTCATCTATAACACTACAGCCTTCAGTTCCAGGTGTTTCCTGTAGCAGGTGGTCGTCTATAACACTACAGCCATCAGTAACGTGTTTCCTGTAGCAGGTGGTCGTTTATAACACTACAGTCATCAGTTCCAGGTGTTTCCTGTAGCAGGTGGTCGTCTGTAACACTACAGCCATCAGTTCCAGGTGTTGCCTGTGGCAGGCGGTCGTTTATAACACTACAGCCATCAGTGGTGACTGGATCAATAAGTATGCTTTGGCCCCAATGCCCCAGCATAGATACTGTAGCATGTCAACCCTGACAGACAGATACCACCATCCTGCTCTTTGACAGGTTATACCCCAGATGGCACCCTATTCCCTGTTTAGTGCACTACTTTAGACCAGAGATCTATGGGCAGTGCACTATACATTGAATAAGGTTTCATTTGGGATGCAGCCAGACTCCAGTCTCAGAACCATCCAGTTAGACCCACCAGCGTATTGATCTCTCCTGTTTAAATCATAGATCAGCCCTGAATAAAGGCCTGGGAGGCAAAGCCTCTATTGTTCACCATGCCAAGATGGAACAGAAAGAGAGACATTTGTTATTGGCTGTAACTCCGGGCTGGAAACATAATGGGACCTCTGATAGGAACAAGTCACATCCTGGTCTATCAAACTGTCAACAAGTTTTTAGTAATGATCATATCAACGGGATGGCTTTCTGAGGAGATCTGATGTGATGCTAATGTTCGGTTGCTCCAAGACCACAAATCTCTCTCCCTATACTTCAGCTGCAACATGATTCACTAATGTAGCTGGAGACAGGAGCTGTCCTTCTAAAATCCAGAGGAAACATGAACCAGACTCGTTCAGAGGTCAGACAGACTAGCTAGTGGTTATTACTGAGACAATGAAGTAGCGATGTCTGTTAAAAGTTACCACAGCTCTGTAATGTAGGAGTCGTCATAACAACAATTATTAAAACAGTATTCCTCCTCTGTTACCACTCAGCCCAGTTATTAAAACAGTATTCCTCCTCTGTTACCAATCAGCCCAGTTATTAAAACAGTATTCCTCTGTTACCACGCAGCCCAGTTATTAAAACAGTATTCCTCTGTTACCACTCAGCCCAGTTATTAAAACAGTATTCCTCTGTTACCACTCAGCCCAGTTATTAAACAGTATTCCTCCTCTGTTACCACTCAGCCCAGTTATTAAAACAGTATTCCTCTGTTACCACTCAGCCCAGTTATTAAAACAGTATTCCTCCTATGTTACCACTCAGCCCAGTTATTAAAACAGTATTCCTCCACTGTTACCACTCAGCCCAGTTAGTAAAACAGTATTCCTCCACTGTTACCACTCAGCCCAGTTATTAAAACAGTATTCCTCCTCTGTTACCACTCAGCCCAGTTATTAAAACAGTATTCCTCCTCTGTTACCACTCAGCCCAGTTATTAAAACAGTATTCCTCCTCTGTTACCACTCAGCCCAGTTATTAAAACAGTATTCCTCCTCTGTTACCACTCAGCCCAGTTATTAAAACAGTATTCCTCTGTTACCACTCAGCCCAGTTATTAAAACAGTATTCCTCTGTTACCACTCAGCCCAGTTATAAACGTATTCCTCCTCTGTTACCACTCAGCCCAGTTATTAAAACAGTATTCCTCTGTTACCACTCAGCCCAGTTATTAAAACAGTATTCCTCCTCTGTTACCACTCAGCCCAGTTATTAAAACAGTATTCCTCCACTGTTACCACTCAGCCCAGTTATTAAAACAGTATTCCTCTGTTACCACTCAGCCCAGTTATTAAAACAGTATTCCTCCTCTGTTACCACTCAGCCCAGTTATTAAAACAGTATTCCTCCACTGTTACCACTCAGCCCAGTTATTAAAACAGTATTCCTCCTCTGTTACCACTCAGCCCAGTTATTAAAACAGTATTCCTCCTCTGTTACCACGCAGCCCAGTTATTAAAACAGTATTCCTCCTCTGTTACCAATCAGCCCAGTTATTAAAACAGTATTCCTCTGTTACCACTCAGCCCAGTTATTAAAACAGTATTCCTCCACTGTTACCACTCAGCCCAGTTATTAAAACAGTATTCCTCTGTTACCACTCAGCCCAGTTATTAAAACAGTATTCCTCCTCTGTTACCACTCAGCCCAGTTATTAAAACAGTATTCCTCTGTTACCACGCAGCCCAGTTATTAAAACAGTATTCCTCATCTGTTACCACTCAGCCCAGTTATTAAAACAGTATTCCTCTGTTACCACTCAGCCCAGTTATTAAAACAGTATTCCTCCTCTGTTACCAATCAGCCCAGTTATTAAAACAGTATTCCTCTGTTACCACTCAGCCCAGTTATTAAACATATTCCTCTTGGTTACCACTCAGCCCAGTTATTAAAACAGTATTCCTCTGTTACCACTCAGCCCAGTTATTAAAACAGTATTCCTCCTCTGTTACCACTCCAGCCCCAGTTATTAAAACAGTATTCCTCCTCTGTTACCACTCAGCCCAGTTATTAAAACAGTATTCCTCCACTGTTACCACTCAGCCCAGTTATTAAAACAGTATTCCTCTGTTACCACTCAGCCCAGTTATTAAAACAGTATTCCTCCTCTGTTACCACTCAGCCCAGTTATTAAAACAGTATTCCTCCACTGTTACCACTCAGCCCAGTTATTAAAACAGTATTCCTCCTCTGTTACCACTCAGCCCAGTTATTAAAACAGTATTCCTCCTCTGTTACCACGCAGCCCAGTTATTAAAACAGTATTCCTCCTCTGTTACCAATCAGCCCAGTTATTAAAACAGTATTCCTCTGTTACCACTCAGCCCAGTTATTAAAACAGTATTCCTCCACTGTTACCACTCAGCCCAGTTATTAAAACAGTATTCCTCTGTTACCACTCAGCCCAGTTATTAAAACAGTATTCCTCCTCTGTTACCACTCAGCCCAGTTATTAAAACAGTATTCCTCTGTTACCACGCAGCCCAGTTATTAAAACAGTATTCCTCATCTGTTACCACTCAGCCCAGTTATTAAAACAGTATTCCTCTGTTACCACTCAGCCCAGTTATTAAAACAGTATTCCTCCTCTGTTACCAATCAGCCCAGTTATTAAAACAGTATTCCTCTGTTACCACTCAGCCCAGTTATTAAAACAGTATTCCTCTGTTACCACTCAGCCCAGTTATTAAAACAGTATTCCTCTGTTACCACTCAGCCCAGTTATTAAAACAGTATTCCTCCTCTGTTACCACTCAGCCCAGTTATTAAAACAGTATTCCTCCTCTGTTACCACTCAGCCCAGTTATTAAAACAGTATTCCTCCTCTGTTACCACTCAGCCCAGTTATTAAAACAGTATTCCTCCACTGTTACCACTCAGCCCAGTTATTAAAACAGTATTCCTCTGTTACCACTCAGCCCAGTTATTAAAACAGTATTCCTCCTCTGTTACCACTCAGCCCAGTTATTAAAACAGTATTCCTCTGTTACCACTCATCCCAGTTATTAAAACAGTATTCCTCTGTTACCACTCAGCCCAGTTATTAAAACAGTATTCCTCCTCTGTTACCACTCAGCCCAGTTATTAAAACAGTATTCCTCCTCTGTTACCAATCAGCCCAGTTATTAAAACAGTATTCCTCCTCTGTTACCAATCAGCCCAGTCATTAAAACAGTATTCCTCCTCTGTTACCAATCAGCCCAGTTATTAAAACAGTATTCCTCCTCTGTTACCACTCAGCCCAGTTATTAAAACAGTATTCCTTCTCTGTTACCACTCAGCCCAGTTATTAAAACAGTATTCCTCTGTTACCACGCAGCCCAGTTATTAAAACAGTATTCCTCATCTGTTACCAATCAGCCCAGTTATTAAAACAGTATTCCTCTGTTACCACGCAGCCCAGTTATTAAAACAGTATTCCTCCTCTGTTACCACTCAGCCCAGTTATTAAAACAGTATTCCTCTGTTACCACTCAGCCCAGTTTATTAAAACAGTATTCCTCCTCTGTTACCACTCAGCCCAGTTATTAAAACAGTATTCCTCCTCTGTTACCACTCAGCCCAGTTATTAAAACAGTATTCCTCCTCTGTTACCACTCAGCCCAGTTATTAAAACAGTATTCCTCTGTTACCACGCAGCCCAGTTATTAAAACAGTATTCCTCCTCTGTTACCAATCAGCCCAGTTATTAAAACAGTATTCCTCCTCTGTTACCAATCAGCCCAGTTATTAAAACAGTATTCCTCTGTTACCACTCAGCCCAGTTATTAAAACAGTATTCCTCCTCTATTACCAATCAGCCCAGTTATTAAAACAGTATTCCTCCTCTGTTACCACTCAGCCCAGTTATTAAAACAGTATTCCTCCTCTGTTACCACTCAGCCCAGTTATTAAAACAGTATTCCTCTGTTACCAATCAGCCCAGTTATTAAAACAGTATTCCTCCTCTGTTACCACTCAGCCCAGTTATTAAAACAGTATTCCTCTGTTACCAATCAGCCCAGTTATTAAAACAGTATTCCTCTGTTACCACTCAGCCCAGTTATTAAAACAGTATTCCTCCTCTGTTACCACTCAGCCCAGTTATTAAAACAGTATTCCTCCTCTGTTACCACTCAGCCCAGTTATTAAAACAGTATTCCTCCTCTGTTACCACTCAGCCCAGTTATTAAAACAGTATTCCTCCTCTGTTACCACTCAGCCCAGTATTTAAACAGTATTCCTCTGTTACCAATCAGCCAGTTATTAAAACAGTATTCCTCCTCTGTTACCACTCAGCCCAGTTATTAAAACAGTATTCCTCCTCTGTTACCAATCAGCCCAGTTATTAAAACAGTATTCCTCCTCTGTTACCACTCAGCCCAGTTATTAAAACAGTATTCCTCCTCTGTTACCAATCAGCCCAGTTATTAAAACAGTATTCCTCTGTTACCACTCAGCCCAGTTATTAAAACAGTATTCCTCTGTTACCACTCAGCCCAGTTATTAAAAACAGTATTCCTCCTCTGTTACCACTCAGCCCAGTTATTAAAACAGTATTCCTCTGTTACCACTCAGCCCAGTTATTAAAACAGTATTCCTCCTCTGTTACCAATCAGCACCAGTTATTAAAACAGTATTCCTCTGTTACCACTCAGCCCAGTTATTAAAACAGTATTCCTCCTCTGTTACCACTCAGCCCAGTTATTAAAACAGTATTCCTCTGTTACCACTCAGCCCAGTTATTAAAACAGTATTCCTCCTCTGTTACCACTCAGCCCAGTTATTAAAACAGTATTCCTCTGTTACCAATCAGCCCAGTTATTAAACAGTATTCCTCTGTTACCACTCAGCCCAGTTATTAAAACAGTATTCCTCTGTTACCACTCAGCCCAGATATTAAAACAGTATTCCTCCTCTGTTACCAATCAGCCCAGTTATTAAAACAGTATTCCTCCTCTGTTACCAATCAGCCCAGTTATTAAAACAGTATTCCTCCTCTGTTACCACTCAGCCCAGTTATTAAAACAGTATTCCTCTGTTACCACTCAGCCCAGTTATTAAAACAGTATTCCTCCTCTGTTACCAATCAGCCCAGTTATTAAAACAGTATTCCTCCTCTGTTACCACTCAGCCCAGTTATTAAAACAGTATTCCTCCTCTGTTACCACTCAGCCCAGTTATTAAAACAGTATTCCTCTGTTACCAATCAGCCCAGTTATTAAAACAGTATTCCTCCTCTGTTACCACTCAGCCCAGTTATTAAAACAGTATTCCTCCTCTGTTACCAATCAGCCCAGTTATTAAAACAGTATTCCTCCTCTGTTACCACTCAGCCCAGTTATTAAAACAGTATTCCTCCTCTGTTACCAATCAGCCCAGTTATTAAAACAGTATTCCTCCTCTGTTACCAATCAGCCCAGTTATTAAAACAGTATTCCTCCTCTGTTACCAATCAGCCCAGTTATTAAACAGTATTCCTCATCTGTTACCACTCAGCCCAGTTATTAAAACAGTATTCCTCCTCTGTTACCAATCAGCCCAGTTATTAAAACAGTATTCCTCCTCTGTTACCAATCAGCCCAGTTATTAAAACAGTATTCCTCCTCTGTTACCAATCAGCACCAGTTATTAAAACAGTATTCCTCCTCTGTTACCACTCAGCCCAGTTATTAAAACAGTATTCCTCTGTTACCACTCAGCCCAGTTATTAAAACAGTATTCCTCCTCTGTTACCACTCAGCCCAGTTATTAAAACAGTATTCCTCTGTTACCACTCAGCCCAGTTATTAAAACAGTATTCCTCCTCTGTTACCACTCAGCCCAGTTATTAAAACAGTATTCCTCTGTTACCACTCAGCCCATTTATTAAAACAGTATTCCTCATCTGTTACCACTCAGCCCAGTTATTAAAACAGTATTCCTCCTCTGTTACCAATCAGCCCAGTTATTAAAACAGTATTCCTCCTCTGTTACCACTCAGCCCAGTTATTAAAACAGTATTCCTCTGTTACCACTCAGCCCATTTATTAAAACAGTATTCCTCATCTGTTACCACTCAGCCCAGTTATTAAAACAGTATTCCTCCTCTGTTACCAATCAGCCCAGTTATTAAAACAGTATTCCTCCTCTGTTACCACTCAGCCCAGTTATTAAAACAGTATTCCTCCTCTGTTACCACTCAGCCCAGTTATTAAAACAGTATTCCTCCTCTGTTACCACGCAGCCCAGTTATTAAAACAGTATTCCTCCTCTGTTACCACGCAGCCCAGTTATTAAAACAGTATTCCTCCACTGTTACCACTCAGCCCAGTTATTAAAACAGTATTCCTCTGTTACCACGCAGCCCAGTTATTAAAACAGTATTCCTCTGTTACCACTCAGCCCAGTTATTAAAACAGTATTCCTCTGTTACCACTCAGCCCAGTTATTGAAACAGTATTCCTCATCTGTTACCACTCAGCCCAGTTATTAAAACAGTATTCCTCTGTTACCACTCAGCCCAGTTATTAAAACAGTATTCCTCCTCTGTTACCACTCAGCCCAGTTATTAAAACAGTATTCCTCCTCTGTTACCACTCAGCCCAGTTATTAAAACAGTATTCCTCTGTTACCACTCAGCCCAGTTATTAAAACAGTATTCCTCCTCTGTTACCACTCAGCCCAGTTATTAAAACAGTATTACTCTGTTACTGTTGATAAAACAGTATTACTCTGTTACTGTTGATAAAACAGTATTACTTCTGTTACTGCTGATAAAACAGTATTACTCTTCTACTTCTGTTACTGTTGATAAAACAGTATTACTCTGTTACTGTTGATAAAACAGTATTACTCTGTTACTGTTGATAAAACAGTATTACTCTGTTACTGTTGATAAAACAGTATTACTCTGTTACTGTTGATAAAACAGTATTACTCTGTTACTGTTGATAAAACAGTATTACTCTGTTACTGCTGATAAAACAGTATTACTCTGTTACTGTTGATAAAACAGTATTACTCTGTTACTTCTGTTACTGTTGATAAAACAGTATTACTCTGTTACTGTTGATAAAACAGTATTACTCTATTACTGTTGATAAAACAGTATTACTCTGTTACTGTTGATAAAAACAGTATTACTCTACTACTTCTGTTACTGTTGATAAAACAGTATTACTCTGTTACTGTTGATAAAACAGTATTACTCTGTTACTGTTGATAAAACAGTATTACTATGTTACTGTTGATAAAACAGTATTACTCTGTTACTGTTGATAAAACAGTATTACTCTACTACTTCTGTTACTGTTGATAAAACAGTATTACTCTGTTACTGTTGATAAAACAGTATTACTCTGTTACTGTTGATAAAACAGTATTACTCTGTTACTGTTGATAAAACAGTATTACTCGTCCACTTCTGTTTCTGTTGATAAAACAGTATTACTCTGTTACTGTTGATAAAACAGTATTACTCTGTTACTGTTGATAAAACAGTATTACTCTGTTACTGTTGATAAAACAGTATTACTCTGTTACTGTTGATAAAACAGTATTACTCTGTTACTGTTGATAAAACAGTATTACTCTGTTACTGCTGATAAAACAGTATTACTCTGTTACTGTTGATAAAACAGTATTACTCTGTTACTTCTGTTACTGTTGATAAAACACTATTACTCTGTTACTGTTGATAAAACAGTATTACTCTATTACTGTTGATAAAACAGTATTACTCTGTTACTGTTGATAAAACAGTATTACTCTACTACTTCTGTTACTGTTGATAAAACAGTATTACTCTGTTACTGTTGATAAAACAGTATACTCTGTTACTGTTGATAAAACAGTATTACTCTGTTACTGTTGATAAAACAGTATTACTCTGTTACTGTTGATAAAACAGTATTACTCTACTACTTCTGTTACTGTTGATAAAACAGTATTACTCTGTTACTGTTGATAAAACAGTATTACTCTGTTACTGTTGATAAAACAGTATTACTCTGTTACTGTTGATAAAAACAGTATTACTCGTCCACTTCTGTTTCTGTTGATAAAACAGTATTACTCTGTTACTGTTGATAAAACAGTATTACTCTGTTACTGTTGATACAACAGAATTACTCTGTTACTGTTGATAAAACAGTATTACTCTGTTACTGTTGATAAAACAGTATTACTCTGTTACTGTTGATAAAACAGTATTACTCTGTTACTGTTGATAAAACAGTATTACTCTGTACTGCTGATAAAACAGTATTACTCTGTTACTGTTGATAAAACAGTATTACTCTGTTACTGTTGATAAACAGTATTACTCTGTTACTGTTGATAAAACAGTATTACTCTGTTACTGTTGATAAAACAGTATTACTCTGTTACTGCTGATAAAACAGTATTACTCTGTTACTGTTGATAAAACAGTATTACTCTGTTACTGTTGATAAAACAGTATTACTCTGTTACTGTTGATAAAACAGTATTACTCTGTTACTGTTGATAAAACAGTATTGCTCTGTTACTGCTGATAAAACAGTATTACTCTGTTACTGTTGATAAAACAGTATTACTCTGTTGCTGTTGATAAAACAGTATTACTCTTCTATTTCTGTTACTGTTGATAAAACAGTATTACTCTGTTACTGTTGATAAAACAGTATTACTCTGTTTCTGTTGATAAAACAGTATTACTCTGTTACTGTTGATAAAACAGTATTACTCTGTTACTGTTGATAAAACAGTATTACTCTGTTTCTGTTGATAAAACAGTATTACTCTGTTACTGTTGATAAACAGTATTACTCTGTTACTGTTGATAAAACAGTATTACTCTGTTACTGTTGATAAAACAGTATTACTCTGTTACTGTTGATAAAACAGTATTACTCTGTTACTGTTGATTAAAACAGTATTACTCTACTACTTCTGTTTCTGTTGATAAAACAATCTACTCTGTTACTGTTGATAAAACAATATTACTCTACTATTGTTGATAAAACAGTATTACTCTGTTACTGTTGATAAAACAATATTACTCTATTACTGTTGATAAAACAGTATTACTCTGTTACTGTTGATAAAACAGTATTACTCTATTACTGTTGATAAAACAGTATTACTCTGTTACTGTTGATAAAACAGTATTACTCTACTACTTCTGTTACTGTTGATAAAACAGTATTACTCTGTTACTGTTGATAAAACAGTATTACTCTGTTACTGTTGATAAAACAGTATTACTCTGTTACTGTTGATAAAACAGTATTACTCTGTTACTGTTGATAAAACAGTATTACTCTACTACTTCTGTTACTGTTGATAAAACAGTATTACTCTGTTACTGTTGATAAACAGTATTACTCTGTTACTGTTGATAAAACAGTATTACTCTGTTACTGTTGATAAAACAGTATTACTCGTCCACTTCTGTTTCTGTTGATAAAACAGTATTACTCTGTTACTGTTGATAAAACAGTATTACTCTGTTACTGTTGATAAAACAGTATTACTCTGTTACTGTTGATAAAACAGTATTACTCTGTTACTGTTGATAAAACAGTATTACTCTGTTACTGTTGATAAAACAGTATTACTCTGTTACTGCTGATAAACAGTATTACTCTGTTACTGTTGATAAAAACAGTATTACTCTGTTACTTCTGTTACTGTTGATAAACACTATTACTCTGTTACTGTTGATAAAACAGTATTACTCTATTACTGTTGATAAAACAGTATTACTCTGTTACTGTTGATAAAACAGTATTACTCTACTACTTCTGTTACTGTTGATAAAACAGTATTACTCTGTTACTGTTGATAAAACAGTATTACTCTGTTACTGTTGATAAAACAGTATTACTCTGTTACTGTTGATAAAACAGTATTACTCTGTTACTGTTGATAAAACAGTATTACTCTACTACTTCTGTTACTGTTGATAAAACAGTATTACTCTGTTACTGTTGATAAAACAGTATTACTCTGTTACTGTTGATAAAACAGTATTACTCTGTTACTGTTGATAAAACAGTATTACTCGTCCACTTCTGTTTCTGTTGATAAAACAGTATTACTCTGTTACTGTTGATAAACAGTATTACTCTGTTACTGTTGATACAACAGAATTACTCTGTTACTGTTGATAAAACAGTATTACTCTGTTACTGTTGATAAAACAGTATTACTCTGTTACTGTTGATAAAACAGTATTACTCTGTTACTGTTGATAAACAGTATTACTCTGTTACTGCTGATAAAACAGTATTACTCTGTTACTGTTGATAAAACAGTATTACTCTGTTACTGTTGATAAAACAGTATTACTCTGTTACTGTTGATAAAACAGTATTACTCTGTTACTGTTGATAAAACAGTATTACTCTGTTACTGCTGATAAAACAGTATTACTCTGTTACTGTTGATAAAACAGTATTACTCTGTTACTGTTGATAAAACAGTATTACTCTGTTACTGTTGATAAAACAGTATTACTCTGTTACTGTTGATAAACAGTATTGCTCTGTTACTGCTGATAAAACAGTATTACTCTGTTACTGTTGATAAAACAGTATTACTCTGTTGCTGTTGATAAACAGTATTACTCTTCTATTTCTGTTACTGTTGATAAAACAGTATTACTCTGTTACTGTTGATAAAACAGTATTACTCTGTTTCTGTTGATAAAACAGTATTACTCTGTTACTGTTGATAAAACAGTATTACTCTGTTACTGTTGATAAAACAGTATTACTCTGTTTCTGTTGATAAAACAGTATTACTCTGTTACTGTTGATAAACAGTATTACTCTGTTACTGTTGATAAAACAGTATTACTCTGTTACTGTTGATAAAACAGTATTACTCTGTTACTGTTGATAAAACAGTATTACTCTGTTACTGTTGATAAAACAGTATTACTCTACTACTTCTGTTTCTGTTGATAAAACAATCTTACTCTGTTACTGTTGATAAAACAATATTACTCTACTATTGTTGATAAAACAGTATTACTCTGTTACTGTTGATAAAACAGTATTACTCTATTACTGTTGATAAAACAGTATTACTCTGTTACTGTTGATGAAACAGTATTACTCTGTTACTGTTGATAAAACAGTATTAATCAAATCAAATCAAAATCAAATCAAATTCATGTATATAGCCCTTTGTACATCAGCTGATATCTCAAAGTGCTGTACAGAAACCCAGCCTAAAACCCCAAACAGCAAGCAATGCAGGTGTAGAAGCACGGTGGCTAGGAAAAACTCCCTAGAAAGGCCAAAACCTAGGAAGAAACCTAGAGAGGAACCAGGCTATGTGGGGTGGCCAGTCCTCTTCTGGCTGTGCCGGGTGGAGATTATAACAGAACATGGCCAAGATGTTCAAATGTTCATAAATGATCAGCATGTTCGAATAATAATAAGGCAGAACAGTTGAAACTGGAGCAGCAGCACGGCCAGGGAGACTGGGGACAGCAAGGAGTCATCATGTCAGGTAATCCTGGGGCATGGTCCTAGGGCTCAGATCCTATTCTTACTCTGTTACTGTTGATAAAACAGTATTACTCTGTTACTGTTGATAAACAGAATTACTCTGTTACTGTTGATAAAACAGTATTACTCTGTTACTGTTGATAAAACAGTATTACTCTGTTACTGTTGATAAAACAGTATTACTCTGTTACTGTTGATAAAACAGTATTACTCTGTTACTGTTGATAAAACAGTATTACTCTGTTACTGTTGATAAAACAGTATTACTCTGTTACTGTTGATAAAACAGTATTACTCTGTTACTGTTGATAAAACAGTATTACTCTGTTACTGCTGATAAAACAGTATTACTCTGTTACTGTTGATAAAACAGTATTACTCTGTTACTGTTGATAAAACAGTATTACTCTGTTACTGTTGATAAAACAGTATTACTCTGTTACTGTTGATAAAACAGTATTACTCTGTTACTGTTGATAAAACAGTATTACTCTGTTACTGTTGATAAAACAGTATTACTCTGTTACTGTTGATAAAACAGTATTACTCTGTTACTGTTGATAAAACAGTATTACTCTGTTACTGTTGATAAACAGTATTACTCTGTTACTGTTGATAAAACAGTATTACTCTGTTTCTGTTGATAAACAGTATTACTCTGTTACTGCTGATAAAACAGTATTACTCTGTTACTGTTGATAAAACAGTATTACTCTGTTTCTGTTGATAAAACAGTATTACTCTGTTACTGTTGATAAAACAGTATTACTCTGTTACTATTGATAAAACAGTATTACTCTGATACTGTTGATAAAACAGTATTACTCTGTTGCTGTTGATAAAACAGTATTACTCTGTTACTGTTGATAAACAGTATTACTCTGTTTCTGTTGATAAAACAGTATTACTCTGTTACTGTTGATAAAACAGTATTACTCTGTTACTATTGATAAAACAGTATTACTCTGATACTGTTGATAAAACAGTATTACTCTGTTACTGTTGATAAAACAGTATTACTCTGTTTCTGTTGATAAAACAGTATTACTCTGTTACTGTTGATAAACAGTATTACTCTGTTACTGTTGATAAACAGTATTACTCTGTTACTGTTGATAAAACAGTATTACTCTGTTACTGTTGATAAAACAGTATTACTCTGTTACTGTTGATAAAACAGTATTACTCTACTACTTCTGTTTCTGTTGATAAAACAATCTTACTCTGTTACTGTTGATAAAACAATATTACTCTACTATTGTTGATAAAACAGTATTACTCTGTTACTGTTGATAAAACAGTATTACTCTATTACTGTTGATAAAACAGTATTACTCTGTTACTGTTGATAAAACAGTATTACTCTATTACTGTTGATAAAACAGTATTACTCTGTTACTGTTGATAAAACAGTATTACTCTACTACTTCTGTTACTGTTGATAAAACAGTATTACTCTGTTACTGTTGATAAAACAGTATTACTCTGTTACTGTTTGATAAAACAGTATTACTCTGTTACTGTTGATAAAACAGTATTACTCTGTTACTGTTGATAAAACAGTATTACTCTACTACTTCTGTTACTGTTGATAAAACAGTATTACTCTGTTACTGTTGATAAAACAGTATTACTCTGTTACTGTTGATAAAACAGTATTACTCTGTTACTGTTGATAAAACAGTATTACTCGTCCACTTCTGTTTCTGTTGATAAAACAGTATTACTCTGTTACTGTTGATAAAACAGTATTACTCTGTACTGTTGATAAAACAGTATTACTCTGTTACTGTTGATAAACAGTATTACTCTGTTACTGTTGATAAAACAGTATTACTCTGTTACTGTTGATAAAACAGTATTACTCTGTTACTGCTGATAAAACAGTATTACTCTGTTACTGTTGATAAAACAGTATTACTCTGTTACTTCTGTTACTGTTGATAAAACACTATTACTCTGTTACTGTTGATAAAACAGTATTACTCTATTACTGTTGATAAAACAGTATTACTCTGTTACTGTTGATAAAACAGTATTACTCTACTACTTCTGTTACTGTTGATAAAACAGTATTACTCTGTTACTGTTGATAAAACAGTATTACTCTGTTACTGTTGATAAAACAGTATTACTCTGTTACTGTTGATAAAACAGTATTACTCTGTTACTGTTGATAAAACAGTATTACTCTACTACTTCTGTTACTGTTGATAAAACAGTATTACTCTGTTACTGTTGATAAAACAGTATTACTCTGTTACTGTTGATAAAACAGTATTACTCTGTTACTGTTGATAAAACAGTATTACTCGTCCACTTCTGTTTCTGTTGATAAAACAGTATTACTCTGTTACTGTTGATAAAACAGTATTACTCTGTTACTGTTGATACAACAGAATTACTCTGTTACTGTTGATAAAACAGTATTACTCTGTTACTGTTGATAAAACAGTATTACTCTGTTACTGTTGATAAAACAGTATTACTCTGTTACTGTTGATAAAACAGTATTACTCTGTTACTGCTGATAAAACAGTATTACTCTGTTACTGTTGATAAAACAGTATTACTCTGTTACTGTTGATAAAACAGTATTACTCTGTTACTGTTGATAAAACAGTATTACTCTGTTACTGTTGATAAAACAGTATTACTCTGTTACTGCTGATAAAACAGTATTACTCTGTTACTGTTGATAAAACAGTATTACTCTGTTACTGTTGATAAAACAGTATTACTCTGTTACTGTTGATAAAACAGTATTACTCTGTTACTGTTGATAAAACAGTATTGCTCTGTTACTGCTGATAAAACAGTATTACTCTGTTACTGTTGATAAAACAGTATTACTCTGTTGCTGTTGATAAAACAGTATTACTCTTCTATTTCTGTTACTGTTGATAAAACAGTATTACTCTGTTACTGTTGATAAAACAGTATTACTCTGTTTCTGTTGATAAAACAGTATTACTCTGTTACTGTTGATAAAACAGTATTACTCTGTTACTGTTGATAAAACAGTATTACTCTGTTTCTGTTGATAAAACAGTATTACTCTGTTACTGTTGATAAACAGTATTACTCTGTTACTGTTGATAAAACAGTATTACTCTGTTACTGTTGATAAAACAGTATTACTCTGTTACTGTTGATAAAACAGTATTACTCTGTTACTGTTGATAAAACAGTATTACTCTACTACTTCTGTTTCTGTTGATAAAACAATCTTACTCTGTTACTGTTGATAAAACAATATTACTCTACTATTGTTGATAAAACAGTATTACTCTGTTACTGTTGATAAAACAGTATTACTCTATTACTGTTGATAAAACAGTATTACTCTGTTACTGTTGATGAAACAGTATTACTCTGTTACTGTTGATAAAACAGTATTAATCAAATCAAATCAAAATCAAATCAATTCATGTATATAGCCCTTTGTACATCAGCTGATATCTCAAAGTGCTGTACAGAAACCCAGCCTAAAACCCCAAACAGCAAGCAATGCAGGTGTAGAAGCACGGTGGCTAGGAAAAACTCCCTAGAAAGGCCAAAACCTAGGAAGAAACCTAGAGAGGAACCAGGCTATGTGGGGTGGCCAGTCCTCTTCTGGCTGTGCCGGGTGGAGATTATAACAGAACATGGCCAAGATGTTCAAATGTTCATAAATGATCAGCATGTTCGAATAATAATAAGGCAGAACAGTTGAAACTGGAGCAGCAGCACGGCCAGGGAGACTGGGGACAGCAAGGAGTCATCATGTCAGGTAATCCTGGGGCATGGTCCTAGGGCTCAGATCCTATTACTCTGTTACTGTTGATAAAACAGTATTACTCTGTTACTGTTGATAAAACAGAATTACTCTGTTACTGTTGATAAAACAGTATTACTCTGTTACTGTTGATAAACCAGTATTACTCTGTTACTGTTGATAAAACAGTATTACTCTGTTACTGTTGATAAAACAGTATTACTCTGTTACTGTTGATAAAACAGTATTACTCTGTTACTGTTGATAAAACAGTATTACTCTGTTACTGTTGATAAAACAGTATTACTCTGTTACTGTTGATAAAACAGTATTACTCTGTTACTGTTGATAAACAGTATTACTCTGTTACTGCTGATAAAACAGTATTACTCTGTTACTGTTGATAAAACAGTATTACTCTGTTACTGTTGATAAAACAGTATTACTCTGTTACTGTTGATAAAACAGTATTACTCTGTTACTGTTGATAAAACAGTATTACTCTGTTACTGTTGATAAAACAGTATTACTCTGTTACTGTTGATAAAACAGTATTACTCTGTTACTGTTGATAAAACAGTATTACTCTGTTACTGTTGATAAAACAGTATTACTCTGTTACTGTTGATAAAACAGTATTACTCTGTTTCTGTTGATAAAACAGTATTACTCTGTTACTGCTGATAAAACAGTATTACTCTGTTACTGTTGATAAAACAGTATTACTCTGTTTCTGTTGATAAAACAGTATTACTCTGTTACTGTTGATAAAACAGTATTACTCTGTTACTATTGATAAAACAGTATTACTCTGATACTGTTGATAAAACAGTATTACTCTGTTGCTGTTGATAAAACAGTATTACTCTGTTACTGTTGATAAAACAGTATTACTCTGTTTCTGTTGATAAAACAGTATTACTCTGTTACTGTTGATAAAACAGTATTACTCTGTTACTATTGATAAAACAGTATTACTCTGATACTGTTGATAAAACAGTATTACTCTGTTGCTGTTGATAAAACAGTATTACTCTGTTACTGTTGATAAAACAGTATTACTCTGATACTGTTGATAAAACAGTATTACTCTGTTACTGTTGATAAAACAGTATTACTCTGTTACTGTTGATAAAACAGTATTACTCTGTTACTGTTGATAAAACAGTATTACTCTGTTACTGCTGATAAAACAGTATTACTCTGTTACTGTTGATAAAACAGTATTACTCTGTTGCTGTTGATAAAACAGTATTACTCTGTTACTGTTGATAAAACAGTATTACTTCTGTTACTGTTGATAAAACAGTATTACTCTTCCACTTCTGTTACTGTTGATAAAACAGTATTACTCTGTTACTGTTGATAAAACAGTATTACTCTGTTACTGTTGATAAAACAGTATTACTTCTGTTACTGTTGATAAAACAGTATTACTTCTGTTACTGTTGATAAAACAGTATTACTCTTCTATTTCTGTTACTGTTGATAAAACAGTATTACTCTGTTACTGTTGATAAAACAGTATTACTCTTCCACTTCTGTTACTGTTGATAAAACAGTGTGGTTTAGTTAAGAGGATTGCTGTTCTTCACGCTCCGTCTGCCAGTTGGACACCAGACAGGCGACACTCATCTGGCCTGCTGGCAACAAGCGACAATGGATCTACCACCGCTAGCAGGACTTCTATCAGAGGTAGCCAATAACACAGCCTTGCCATGCCGATACGGCTCGCAGTCTATCACAAGATATTCCCCATGTCTTACATATGGGACAAATTACAGTCAAACATTTGGATATTTCATACAAAAATATGTCTGTTTTCTTTTATAAATCTGAATCACGACTTAGTTCTGAACTTGAATAAGGAGGAGAGATGTTGAGAGCATTTTATCTGCTGGAAAAAGAGTACATGAAAAGGTGATTCAATCATTGGAAATCCACATCTTATCCACGGTGACTTTGTGGAATATTGATTGGCCACTATATATATATATATATACCATTTACAGAATGGACCAGAACAGAGTAGAAGATCTGAAGGGACGAAATCATCTGGAGGGCTTTATAGGGCAAAGGTTAAAATAAAGCTGTTACTATGACAACAAATAGGTTGAGATAATTAAGGAGCTGGACTCTCTTGATCCCCATTTCCTCTCCTCCTTTACGCACTTTTCCATTATCTCCTTCACTCTATCCTCCGCTACACACTCCTCTGTTATCTGGCCCTCTCCATCAAATACCAGGCAGAGAGTTAGCAGCGACTGGAAGACTCAATCGACCTTCAAGCTGCAGCAGGCTGAGAGTCAGGACAGTCTGAGAGGTTACAATTACACTATCGCTCTCTCTCTCTCTCATCTCTCTCTCTCTCCACCCCTTCTCTCTCTCCCCCTTCTCTCTCCCCCCCCCCCCTCTCTCTCTCTCTCTCTCACTTTCTCTCTCCCTCTCTCTCCTTCTCTCTCCCCCCTTCTCTCTCTCTCCCCCTTCTCTCTCTCTCCCCCTTCTCTCTCTCTCTCTCTCTCTCTCTCTCTCTCTCTCTCCACCTCTCTCCCTCTCTCCATCTCTCTCCTCTCTCTTTTCTCTCTCTCTCTCCTTCTATATCTCCTCACTTCCCCTTCTCTCTCTCTCTCTCTGTCTCCTTCTCTCTCTCCCCCTCTCTCTCTCTCCATTCTCATTTATCCTGGCTGTAAAATACTAAATAATGAGAAATGTTCCCTTCTTCTGGGGCCTAGTGGTTCACTATTGAGACTCATTCACTGTTGCATACTGTGGCTCGTTTCTTACTCAATCCATGTTGATACTGGTTTTTGCTTGTTCCCTAAAGCCCCTTTTAACTTTTACTGGTAAAGTGTTTACAGTAGACTGGTAGTGAGTTTACAGTAGACTGGTAATGTGTTTACAGTAGACTGGTAGTGGGGTTACAGTAGACTGGTAGTGGGTTTACAGTAGACTGGTAAACTGTTTACAGTAGATTGGTAGTGGGTTTACAGTAGACTGGTATCTGGTTTACAGTAGACTGGTAAGGGGTTTACAGTAGACTGGTAGTGGGTTTACAGTAGACTGGTAAAGTGTTTACAGTAGATTGGTAGTGGGTTTACAGTAGACTGGTAGTGGGTTTGCAGTAGACTGGTAGTGGGTTTACAGTAGACTGGTAGTGGGTTTACAGTAGACTGGTAGTGGGTTTACAATTAGACTGGTAATGTGTTTACAGTAGACTGGTAATGTGTTTACAGTAGACTGGTAGTGGGTTTACAGTAGACTGGTAGTGGGTTTACAATAGACTGGTAATGTGTTTACAGTAGACTGGTAATGTGTTTACAGTAGACTGGTAGTGGGTTTACAGTAGACTGGTAATGTGTAAACAGTAGACTGGTAGTGGGTTTACAGTAGACTGGTAGTGGGTTTACAGTTTACTGGTAGCGGGTTTACAGTAGACTGGTAGTGGGTTTACAGTAGACTGGTAGTGGGTTTACAGTAGACTGGTAAAGTGTTTACAGTAGATTGGTAATGGGTTTACAGTAGACTGGTAGTGGGTTTACAGTAGACTGGTAGTGGGTTTACAGTAGAATGGTAGTGGGTTTACAGTAGACTGGTGGTGGGTTTACAGTAGACTGGTAGTGGGTTTACAGTAGACTGGTAGTTGGTTTACAGTAGACTGGTAATGTGTTTACAGTAGACTGGTAGTGGGTTTACAGAAGACTGTTCATGTGATTACAATAGACTGGTAATGTGTTTACAGTAGACAGGTAGTGTGTTTACAGCCTCATCCTACCTCCTCCTGTCTCATCCTGCCTCATCCTACCTCCTCCTGTCTCATCCTGCCTCCTCCTGCCTCCCCCTGTCTCATCCTGCCTCCTCCTGTCTCATCCTACCTCCTCCTGTCTCATCCTGCCTCCTGCTGTCTTGTCCTACCTCCTCCTGTCAAATCCTGCCTCCTCCTGTCTCATTCTTCCTCCTGCCTCCGCCTGTCTCATCCTGCCTCCTCTTGTCTCATCCTACCTTCTTCTGTTTCCTCCTGCCTCCTTCTGTCTCATCCTACCTTATCCAGTTTCCTCCCGTCTCATCATACGTTCTCCTGGTTCCTCCTGTCTCATCCTGCCTCCTCCTGTTTTCTCCTGCCTCCTGCCTCCTCCTGTCTCATCCTACCTTCTCCTGTTTCATCCTACCTTCTCCTGTTTCCTCGTGTCTCATCCTACCTTCTCCTGTTTCCTCCTGCCTCCTCCTGTCTCATCCTACTTCCTCCTGTCTCATCCTGCTCCTGTCTCATCCTGCCTCCTCCTATCTTATCCTGCCTCCTCCTGTCTCGTCCTGTTTCCTCCTGGCTCCTCCTGCCTCCTCCTGTTTCATCCTGCCTCCTCCTGTCTCATCCTGCCTCCTCCTGTCTCATCCTACCTTTTCCTTTGTCCTCCTGCCTCCTCCTGTCTCATCCTGCCTCCTCCTGTCTCACCCTGCCTCCTTCTGTCTCATCCTGCCTCCTCCTGTCTCATCCTACCTCCTCATGCCTCCTCCTGTCTCATCCTGCATCCTCCTCTCTCATCCTGCCTCCTCCTTTCTCATCCTGCCTCCTCCTGTTTCATCCTAACTCCTCATGCCTCCTCCTCTCTCATCCTGCATCCTCCTCTCTCATCCTACCTTTTCCTGTCTCATCCTGTTTCCTCCTGTCTCATTCTGCCTCCTCCTGTCTCATCCTGCCTCCTCCTGTCTCATCCTGCCTCCTCCTGTCTCATCCTACCTCCTCCTGCCTCCTCCTGTCTCATCCTGTTTCCTCCTGTCTCATCCTGTTTCCTCCTGTCTCATCCTAACTTCTCCTGTTTCCTCCTGTCTCATCCTACCTTCACCTGTTTCCTCCTGCCTCCTCCTGTCTCATCCTACCTTCTCCTGTTTCATCCTGCCTCCTCCTACGTCATCCTGCCTCCTCCTGTCTCATCCTGTTTCCTCCTGTCTCATCCTGTTTCCTCCTGTCTCATCCTAACTTCTCCTGTTTCCTCCTGTCTCATCCTACCTTCACCTGTTTCCTCCTGCCTCCTCCTGTCTCCTCCTGCCTCCTCCTGTTTCATCCTGCCTCCTCCTGCCTCCTCCTGTCTCATCCTACCTTCTCCTGTTTCATCCTGCCTCCTGCCTCATCCTGCCTCTTCCTGCCTCATTCTGCATCAGTATACAATAATCATCCAGGATAAAAACTGCTGACCAGTTAATTATTCATTTTCACGGTATGAATAAATAGATCAACGTCTTCTCTCACTACACATCTGTGGAGTATTTGCTAATTTAATCATTGAGTTTGAACAGAGGCTTCAACACATTGCATAAGCATTGTGGTCCCAGGACAGCAGGGACTTGTCCTGTAGCCAATATGTACCCTGCCTGGTTCCCTCAGCCTAGAGCCTGCTATCTGATTCCCGGTCCGTGTATCAAGGTTCTGTGCATAAAGCCCCTCTCCTTCCCCAGATAATTAGCTGATTTAATAGTATGCCGCACACATGCACACCCATTCTAATTAGATCCAGCTTCTACACTGTATTTTATAACAGTCTAGTGATTTTCCAAGTGCAGCGCTAGTTACCTTCCACAGTCAATACCTCAGTGAAGCGCTGCTAAATGAATTTAACTCTGTGTGTGCCTTACAGCACATTACCTAATGGTTCTCCCTCCATGTAAATGGTTTCTATCCTACCTTTAATTACAGATCAATGACAGTTGGCTCTTGGCATTTAGAGTCTCTGAACCAGAGTGCTGCAGGGGCAAGTGTAGAACAGAATGTAGCGGTTGGTATTGAACGCTGTGGAACAATAAAAGCCTGTGTTAAACAAACGAGCAGATGAACTGATGGTCAGATTAACAGGAGAGATACAACACTGGACAACACAATAACTCTGTCCTGACATGGGTAGTTTAGCATCTCTTCTGCTCAATAATGTTTCATACATACAAATAGAATGTGCAGTTCACTTGGTGGTGCTGTGGGTGTTCCAATTACTGTCTACAGACTGTGGGTGTTCCCATTACTGTCTACAGACTGTGGGAGTTCCCATTACTGTCTACAGACTGTGGGTGTTCCCATTACTGTCTACAGACTGTGGGTGTTCCAATTACTGTCTACAGACTGTGGGTGTTCCCATTACTGTCTACAGACTGTGGGTGTTCCCATTACTGTCTACAGACTGTGGGTGTTCCAATTACTGTCTACAGACTGTGGGTGTTCCAATTACTGTCTACAGACTGTGGGTGTTCCCATTACTGTCTACAGACTGTGGGAGTTCCCATTACTGTCTACAGACTGTGGGTGTTCCCATTACTGTCTACAGACTGTGGGTGTTCCCATTACTGTCTACAAACTGTGGGTGTTCCCATTACTGTCTACAGACTGTGGGTGTTCCCATTACTGTCTACAGACTGTGGGTGTTCCCATTACTCTCTACAGACTGTGGGTATTCCCATTACTCTCTACAGACTGTGGGTATTCCCATTACTCTCTACAGACTGTGGGTGTTCCCATTACTCTCTACAGACTGTGGGTGTTCCCATTACTCTCTACACACTGTGGGTGTTCCCATTACTCTCTACAGACTGTGGGTATTCCCATTACTCTCTACAGACTGTGGGTGTTCCCATTAATCTCTACAGACTCTGGGTGTTCCCATTGCTGTTCACAGTACTCTGAGTGTTCCCATTGCTGTTCACAGTACTCTGAGTTTTCCCATTGCTGTTCACAGTACTCTGGGTGTCCCCATGGCTGTTCCTAGTACTGCTCGGAGTATTCAGCTTGTCAACACTTCTTACAAAAACATGTAGTGATGAAGTAAATCTGGCCTCCACTTTGAGCCAGGAGAGATGGACATACATATGATCAATGTAAGCTCTTCTGGTACATGTAAGGGCCGGCCGTGCTGCCCTTTTCTGGGCCAATTGGAATTTTCCTTCTTTTTGGCACCTGATCACGACTGGAAAGTAGTCCAGGACGGACAAAACTAGGGCCTGTAGAACTTGCCTTGTTGATAGTGTTGAGGAGAAGGCAGTATGACACTGTGCTCTTAACTGCTAGGCTACCTTGTTGATAATGTTGTTGAGAAGCAGTATGACCCTGTCCTCTTAACTGCTAGGCTACCTTGTTGATAGTGTTGTTGAGAAGGCAGTATGAACCTGTGCTCTTAACTGCTAGGCTACCTTGTTGATAGTGTTGTTGAGGAGGCAGTATGACCCTGTCCTCTTAACTGCTAGGCTACCTTTTTGATAGTGTTGTTGAGAAGGCAGTATGACCCTGTCCTCTTAACTGCTAGGCTACCTTGTTGATAGTGTTGTTGAGAAGGCAGTATGACCCTGTCCTCTTAACTGCTAGGCTACCTTTTTGATAGTGTTGTTGAGAAGGCAGTATGACCCTGTCCTCTTAACTGCTAGGCTACCTTGTTGATAATGTTGTTGAGAAGGCAGTATGACCCTGTGCCCTTAACTGCTAGGCTACCTTGTTGATAATGTTGTTGAGAAGCAGTATGACCCTGTCCTCTTAACTGCTAGGCTACCTTGTTGATAGTGTTGTTGAGAAGCAGTATGACCCTGTGCTCTACCTTGTTGATAGTGTTGTTGAGAAGGCAGTATGACCCTGTGCTCTTAACTGCTAGGCTACCTTGTTGATAGTGTTGTTGAGAAGCAGTATGACCCTGTGCTCTACCTTGTTGATAGTGTTGTTGAGAAGGCAGTATGACCCTGTGCTCTTAACTGCTAGGCTACCTTGTTGATAGTGTTGTTGAGAAGGCAGTATGACCCTGTCCTCTTAACTGCTAGGCTACCTTGTTGATAATGTTGTTGAGAAGGCAGTATGACCCTGTCCTCTTAACTGCTAGGCTACCTTGTTGATAGTGTTGAGGAGAAGGCAGTATGACCCTGTCCTCTTAACTGCTAGGCTACCTTGTTGATAATGTTGTTGAGAAGGCAGTATGACCATGTCCTCTTAACTGCTAGGCTACCTTGTTGATAGTGTTGAGGAGAAGGCAGTATGACCCTGTCCTCTTAACTGCTAGGCTACCTTGTTGATAGTGTTGTTGAGAAGCAGTATGACCCTGTCCTCTTAACTGCTAGGCTACCTTGTTGATAGTGTTGTTGAGAAGCAGTATGACCCTGTGCTCTACCTTGTTGATAGTGTTGAGGAGAAGGCAGTATGACCCTGTCCTCTTAACTGCTAGGCTACCTTGTTGATAGTGTTGTTGAGAAGCAGTATGACCCTGTCCTCTTAACTGCTAGGCTACCGTGTTGATAGTGTTGTTGAGAAGCAGTATGACCCTGTGCTCTACCTTGTTGATAGTGTTGAGGAGAAGGCAGTATGACCCTGTCCTCTTAACTGCTAGGCTACCTTGTTGATAGTGTTGTTGAGAAGGCAGTATGACCCTGTCCTCTTAACTGCTAGGCTACCTTGTTGATAGTGTTGTTGAGAAGGCAGTATGACCCTGTCCTCTTAACTGCTAGGCTACCTTGTTGATAATGTTGTTGAGAAGGCAGTATGACCCTGTCCTCTTAACTGCTAGGCTACCTTGTTGATAGTGTTGAGGAGAAGGCAGTATGACCCTGTCCTCTTAACTGCTAGGCTACCTTGTTGATAGTGTTGTTGAGAAGCAGTATGACCCTGTCCTCTTAACTGCTAGGCTACCTTGTTGATAGTGTTGTTGAGAAGCAGTATGACCCTGTGCTCTACCTTGTTGATAGTGTTGAGGAGAAGGCAGTATGACCCTGTCCTCTTAACTGCTAGGCTACCTTGTTGATAGTGTTGTTGAGAAGCAGTATGACCCTGTCCTCTTAACTGCTAGGCTACCTTGTTGATAGTGTTGTTGAGAAGCAGTATGACCCTGTGCTCTACTTTGTTGATAGTGTTGTTGAGGATGAAGTATGACCCTGTGCTCTACCTTGTTGATAGTGTTGTTGAGAAGCAGTATGACCCTGTGCTCTACTTTGTTGATAGTGTTGTTGAGAAGGCAGTATGACCCTGTGCTCTACCTTGTTGATAGTGTTGAGGAGAAGGCAGTATGACCCTGTCCTCTTAACTGCTAGGCTACCTTGTTGATAGTGTTGTTGAGAAGGCAGTATGACCCTGTGCTCTACCTTGTTGATAGTGTTGTTGAGAAGGCAGTATGACCCTGTGCTCTTAACTGCTAGGCTACCTTGTTGATAGTGTTGAGGAGAAGGCAGTATGACGCTGTCCTCTTAACTGCTAGGCTACCTTATTGATAGTGTTGTTGAGAAGGCAGTATGACCCTGTCCTCTACCTTGTTGATAGTGTTGAGGAGAAGGCAGTATGACCCTGTCCTCTTAACCGCTAGGCTACCTCGTTGATAGTGTTGAGGAGAAGGCAGTATGACCCTGTCCTCTTAACTGCTAGGCTACCTTGTTGATAGTGTTGAGGAGAAGGCAGTATGACCCTGTCCTCTTAACTGCTAGGCTACCTTGTTGATAGTGTTGTTGAGAAGGCAGTATGACCCTGTGCTCTACCTTGTTGATAGTGTTGTTGAGAAGCAGTATGACCCTGTGCTCTACCTTGTTGATAGTGTTGTTGAGAAGGCAGTATGACCCTGTGCTCTTAACTGCTAGGCTACCTTGTTGATAGTGTTGAGGAGAAGGCAGTATGACCCTGTCCTCTTAACTGCTAGGCTACCTTGTTGATAGTGTTGTTGAGAAGGCAGTATGACCCTGTCCTCTACCTTGTTGATAGTGTTGTTGAGAAGGCAGTATGACCCTGTCCTCTTAACTGCTAGGCTACCTTGTTGATAGTGTTGTTGAGAAGCAGTATGACCCTGTCCTCTTAACTGCTAGGCTACCTTGTTGATAGTGTTGTTGAGAAGCAGTATGACCCTGTGCTCTACTTTGTTGATAGTGTTGTTGAGAAGGAAGTATGACCCTGTGCTCTACCTTGTTGATAGTGTTGAGGAGAAGGCAGTATGACCCTGTCCTCTTAACTGCTAGGCTACCTTGTTGATAGTGTTGTTGAGAAGCAGTATGACCCTGTGCTCTACTTTGTTGATAGTGTTGTTTAGAAGGCAGTATGACCCTGTGCTCTACCTTGTTGATAGTGTTGAGGAGAAGGCAGTATAACCCTGTCCTCTTAACTGCTAGGCTACCTTGTTGATTGTGTTGTTGAGAAGGCAGTATGACCCTGTGCTCTACCTTGTTGATAGTGTTGTTGAGAAGGCAGTATGACCCTGTGCTCTTAACTGCTAGGCTACCTTGTTGATAGTGTTGAGGAGAAGGCAGTATGACCCTGTCCTCTTAACTGCTAGGCTACCTTGTTGATAGTGTTGTTGAGAAGGCAGTATGACCCTGTCCTCTACCTTGTTGATAGTGTTGAGGAGAAGGCAGTATGACCCTGTCCTCTTAACTGCTAGGCTACCTTGTTGATAGTGTTGAGGAGAAGGCAGTATGACCCTGTCCTCTTAACTGCTAGGCTACCTTGTTGATAGTGTTGAGGAGAAGGCAGTATGACCCTGTCCTCTTAACTGCTAGGCTACCTTGTTGATAGTGTTGTTGAGAAGGCAGTATGACCCTGTCCTCTACCTTGTTGATAGTGTTGTTGAGAAGGCAGTATGACCCTGTGCTCTTAACTGCTAGGCTACCTTGTTGATAGTGTTGTTGAGAAGGCAGTATGACCCTGTCCTCTTAACTGCTAGACTACCTTGTTGATAGTGTTGTTGAGAAGGCAGTATGACCCTGTCCTCTTAACTGCTAGGCTACCTGCAGCCCTGAGTAATTTCTGTAAGTTCCATACATGTTGAATGACCTTCCCTATGAGCGTGACCTTCCGTATAAGACCGCTTTTTTAAAGTTTATTAAAGGGCTGGTAACAGGCTGATTGGCTATTTGAGCCAGTAAAGGGGGCTTTACTATTCTTGGGTAGCGGAATAACTTTTTCCTCCCTCCAGGCCTGAGGGCATACACTTTCTAGTAGGCTTAAATTGGTCATGTGTGCACCTCAGCCACGCTCAAGGCACTAAACGACATCATAAACGCCAAAAGACAGTACTGTGCAGCCGTCTTCATCGCCCTGGCCAAGGCTTTCGACTCTGTCAATCACCGTATTCATATCGGCAGACTCAACAGCCTTGGTTTCTCAAATGAGTGCCTCACCTGGTTCACCAACTACTTCTCAGACAGAGTTCAGTGTGTCAAATCGGGGGGCCTGTTGTCCGGACCTCTCGCAGTCTCTATGGGGGTACAACAGGGTTAAATTCTCCGTCCAACTCTTTTCTCTGTATATATCAACGATTTCGCTCTTGCTGCGTGTGATTCCCCGATCCACCTCTGAACAGACAACCATTCTGTATACATCTGGCCCTTCTTTGGACACTGTGTTAACTAACCTCCAAACGAGCTTCAATGCCATATAACACTCCTTCTGTGGCCTCCAACTGCTCTTAAACACTAGTAAAACCAAATGCATGCTTTTCAACCGATCGCTGCCCGCACCCACCCACCGGAATAGCATCACTACCCTGGACGGTTCTGACCTAGAATATGTGGACAACTACAAATACCTAGGTGTCTGGCTAGACTGTTAACTCTCCTTCCAGACTCATATTAAGCATCTCCAATCCAAAATTAAATCTAGAATCGGCTTCCTATTTCGCAAAAAGCCTCCTTGACTCACAGCGCCAAACATACCCTCGTAAAACTGATTATCCTACGATCCTCGACTTCGGCGATGTCATTTACATAAGAGCTTTAGGTTCTAAATTAGGTTCTAATTTTTCAGAGTAAATAACCCATGGACACTAGAGAAGTTTTCACAAAGTTGAATTATTCCCAAAGGTTCTGTACAGCTGTATTCAGACAGCAAAACATTTCAGACATCCAAGTTATATACATCCTACTTTAAACACCCCCTTTGGCTGCCTTTCCTTCCAGTTCTCTGCTGCCAATGACTGGAACGAAATGCAAAAATCTCTGAAGCTGGAGACTCACATCTCCCTCACTAGCTTTAAGCACCAGTTGTCAGAGCAGCTCACAGATCACTGCACCTGTACATAGCCCATCTGTAAACAGCCCATCTACCTACCTCCTCCTCATACTGGTATTTATTTATTTATTTTGCTCCTTTGCACCCCAGTATCTCTACCTGCACATTCATCTTCTGCCGATCTACCATTCCAGTGTTTAATTGCTATATTGTAATTACTTCGCCACCATGGCCTATTTATTGCCTTAACTCCCTTAACTTACCTCATTTGCACTCACTGCATATAGACTTTTTGTTTTCTTTTGCTCTACTGTATTATTAACTGTTTTGTTTACTCCATGTGTAACTCTGTGTTGTTGTATGTGTCAAACTGCTTTGCTTTATCTTGGCCAGGTCGCAGTTGCAAATGAGAACTTGTTCTCAACTAGCCTACCTGGTTAAATAAAGGTGTTCTCAACTAGCCAACCTGGTTAAATAAAGGTGTTCTCAACTAGCCTACCTGGTTAAATAAAGGTGTTCTCAACTAGCCTACCTGGTTAAATAAAGGTGTTCTCAACTAGCCTACCTGGTTAAATAAAGGTGTTCTCAACTAGCCTACCTGGTTAAATAAAGGTGTTCTCAACTAGCCTACCTGGTTAAAAAAAGGTGTTCTCAACTAGCCTACCTGGTTAAATAAAGGTGTTCTCAACTAGCCTACCTGGTTAAATAAAGGTGTTCTCAACTAGCCTACCTGGTTAAATAAAGGTGTTCTCAACTAGCCAACCTGGTTAAATAAAGGTGTTCTCAACTAGCCTACCTGGTTAAATAAAGGTGTTCTCAACTAGCCTACCTGGTTAAATAAAGGTGTTCTCAACTAGCCTACCTGGTTAAATAAAGGTGTTCTCAACTAGCCAACCTGGTTAAATAAAGGTGTTCTCAACTAGCCTACCTGGTTAAATAAAGGTGTTCTCAACTAGCCTACCTGGTTAAATAAAGGTGTTCTCAACTAGCCTACCTGGTTAAATAAAGGTGTTCTCAACTAGCCTACCTGGTTAAATAAAGGTGTTCTCAACTAGCCTACCTGGTTAAATAAAGGTGTTCTCAACTAGTCTACCTGGTTAAATAAAGGTGTTCTCAACTAGCCTACCTGGTTAAATAAAGGTGTTCTCAACTAGCCTACCTGGTTAAATAAAGGTGTTCTCAACTAGCCTACCTGGTTAAATAAAGGTGTTCTGAACTAGCCTACCTGGTTAAATAAAGGTGTTCTCAACTAGCCGACCTGGTTAAATAAAGGTGTTCTCAACTAGCCTACCTGGTTAAATAAAGGTGTTCTCAACTAGTCTACCTGGTTAAATAAAGGTGTTCTCAACTAGCCTACCTGGTTAAATAAAGGTGTTCTCAACTAGCCTACCTGGTTAAATAAAGGTGTTCTCAACTAGCCTACCTGGTTAAATAAAGGTGTTCTCAACTAGCCTACCTGGTTAAATAAAGGTGTTCTCAACTAGCCTACCTGGTTAAATAAAGGTGTTCTCAACTAGTCTACCTGGTTAAATAAAGGTGTTCTCAACTAGCCTACCTGGTTAAATAAAGGTGTTCTCAACTAGCCTACCTGGTTAAATAAAGGTGTTCTCAACTAGCCTACCTGGTTAAATAAAGGTGTTCTACACTAGCCTACCTGGCTAAATAAAGGTGTTCTCAACTAGCCTACCTGGTTAAATAAAGGTGTTCTCAACTAGCCTACCTGGTTAAATAAAGGTGTTCTCTACTAGCCTACCTGGTTAAATAAAGGTGTTCTCAACTAGCCCACCTGGTTAAATAAAGGTGTTCTCAACTAGCCTACCTGGTTAAATAAAGGTGTTCTCAACTAGCCTACCTGGTTAAATAAAGGTGTTCTCAACTAGCCTACCTGGTTAAATAAAGGTGTTCTCAACTAGCCTACCTGGTTAAATAAAGGTGTTCTCAACTAGCCTCCCTGGTTAAATAAAGGTGTTCTCAACTAGCCTACCTGGTTAAATAAAGGTGTTCTCAACTAGCCTACCTGGTTAAATAAAGGTGTTCTCAACTAGCCTACCTGGTTAAATAAAGGTGTTCTCAACTAGCCTACCTGGTTAAATAAAGGTGTTCTCAACTAGCCTACCTGGTTAAATAAAGGTGTTCTCAACTAGCCTACCTGGTTAAATAAAGGTGTTCTCAACTAGCCTACCTGGTTAAATAAAGGTGTTCTCAACTAGTCTACCTGGTTAAATAAAGGTGTTCTCAACTAGCCTACCTGTTAAATAAAGGTGTCTCAACTAGCCTACCTGGTTAAATAAAGGTGTTCTCAACTAGCCTACCTGGTTAAATAAAGGTGTTCTCAACTAGCCTACCTGGTTAAATAAAGGTGTTCTCAACTAGCCTACCCTGGTTAAATAAAGGTGTTTCTCAACTAGCCTACCTGGTTAAAATAAAGGTGTTCTCAACTAGCCTACCTGGTTAAATAAAGGTGTTCTCAACTAAGCCTACCTGGTTAAATAAAGGTGTTCTCAACTAGCCTACCTGGTTAAATAAAGGTGTTCTCAACTAGCCTACCTGGTTAAATAAAGGTGTTCTCAACTAGCCCTACCTGGTTAAATAAAGGCGTTCTCAACTAGTCTACCTGGTTAATAAAGGTGTTCTCAACTAGCCTACCTGGTTAAATAAAGGTGTTCTCAACTAGCCTACCTGGTTAAATAAAAGGTGTTTCTCAACTAGCCTACTGGTTAAATAAAGGTGTTCTCAACTAGCCTACCTGGTTAAATAAAGGTGTTCTCAACTAGCCTACCTGGTTAAATAAAGGTGTTCTCAACTAGCCTACCTGGTTAAATAAAGGTGTTCTCAACTAGCCTACCTGGTTAAATAAAGGTGTTCTCAACTAGCCTACCTGGTTAAATAAAGGTGTTCTCAACTAGCCTACCTGGTTAAATAAAGGTGTTCTCAACTAGCCTACCTGGTTAAATAAAGGTGTTCTCAACTAGCCTACCTGGTTAAATAAAGGTGAAATAAAATACAATTTTAAAAATCAAATGACCCATGTGCCCTGCTAAATCAAATGACCCATGTGCCCTGCTAAATCAAATGACCCATGTGCCCTGCTAAATCAAATGACCCATGTGCCCTGCTAAATCAAATGACCCATGTGCCTTGCTTAATCAAATGACCCATGTGCCCTGCTAAATCAAATGACCCATGTGCCCTGCTAAATCAAATGACCCATGTGCCCTGCTAAATGTCATTATAGCAACAACAAAATATATTATTGTAACGATTCTCCTCTTCGTCTGAGGAAGAGTAGTCAAGATCGGACCAAAACGCAGCGTGGTAGGTGTCCATGATTATTTACTAAACCAGAACACGAAAATACTTAATTACAAAGTGAATGAAAGAAATGAAAATCGAAACAGTCCTGAAAGGTGAAAACACAAACAGGAAACAACTACCCACAAACACCAGGTGGGAACAGGCTACCTAACTATGGTTCTCAATCAGAGACAACGAATGACAGCTGCCTCTGATTGGGAACCATAACAGGCCAAACACAGAAAATCAGAACATAGAACAAAACATAGAATGCCCACCCCAATTCACACCCTGACCAAACCAAAATAGAGACATAAAAAAGGAACTAAGGTCAGGATGTGACAATTATAGAGTAACCTAGAAGTACTAACGTTGTAACTGAGAGAGGGACATGTCCTATAGTCTAACCTACTGTAGACCTACTAACGTTTTAGCTGAGAGAGAGATAGGGCCTATAGTCTAACCTACTGTAGACCTACTAATGTTTTAGCTGAGAGAGACATAGGTCCTACAGTCTAACCTACTGTAGACCTACTAATGTTTTAGCTGAGAGAGACATAGGTCCTATAGTCTAACCTACTGTAGACCTACTAACGTTTTAGCTGAGAGAGAGATAGGTCCTACAGTCTAACCTACTGTAGACCTACTAACATTTTAGCTGAGAGAGAGATAGGGCCTATAGTCTAACCTACTGTAGACCTACCTACATTTTAGCTGAGAGAGAGATAGGGCCTATAGTCTAACCTACTGTAGACCTACTAACGTTTTAGCTGAGAGAGAGATAGGTCCTACAGTCTATATTAGACCTACTAACATTTTAGCTGAGAGGCTGAGAAGGTGTTCCACACCCCTGTCCTGCTGTCTTCACTGGATGCTAAGAAGGTGTTCCACATCCCTGTCCTGCTGGCTTCACTGGAGGCTAAGAAGGTGTTCCACACCCCTGTCCTGCTGACTTCACTGGAGGCTGAGAAGGTGTTCCACACCCCTGTCCTGCTGTCTTCACTGGATGCTAAGAAGGTGTTCCACACCCCTGTCCTGCTGGCTTCACTGGAGGCTGAGAAGGTGTTCCAAACCCCTGTCCTGCTGGCTTCACTGGAGGCTGAGAAGGTGTTCCACACCCCTGTCCTACTGGCTTCACTGGAGGCTGAGAAGGTGTTCCACACCCCTGTCCTGCTGGCTTCACTGGAGGCTGAGAAGGTGTTCCACACCCCTGTCCTGCTGTCTTCACTGGATGCTAAGAAGGTGTTCCACACCCCTGTCCTGCTGTCTTCACTGGAGGCTGAGAAGGTGTTCCAAACCCCTGTCCTGCTGGCTTCACTGGAGGCTGAGAAGGTGTTCCACACCCCTGTCCTGCTGGCTTCACTGGAGGCTGAGAAGGTGTTCCACACCCCTGTCCTGCTGGCTTCACTGGAGGCTGAGAAGGTGTTCCACACCCCTGTCCTGCTGGCTTCACTGGAGGCTGAGAAGGTGTTCCACACCCCTGTCCTGCTGGCTTCACTGGAGCCTAAGAAGGTGTTCCACATCCCTGTCCTGCTAGCTTCACTGGAGGCTGAGAAGGTGTTCCACACCCCTGTCCAGCTGGCTTCACTGGAGGCTGAGAAGGTGTTCCACATCCCTGTCCTGCTGGCTTCACTGGAGGCTGAGAAGGTGTTCCACACCCCTGTCCTGCTGGCTTCACTGGAGGCTGAGAAGGTGTTCCACACCCCTGTCCTGCTGGCTTCACTGCAGGCTGAGAAGGTGTTCCACACCCCTGTCCTGCTGTCTTCACTGGAGGCTGAGAAGGTGTTCGACAGGATGGAGTGGAGAAAAGTTTAATATGGGTCCAAACTTTTTAAATGGATTAAGTCCCTATATTTTCATCCAAATGCCATGGTGACTATTAATGGTCTGAATTCTGACAGATTCCCTTTTGGGATGTGCTTGACAAGGATACTCTCTGTCCCCCCTGCTCTACTTGCTGGGGGCGGTGCCTTTGGCAGAGTTGATAAGGAGCAATCCAAGTATTTTTTCTGCAGGCAGCATTCAGCACAACATTCCGCTCTAAACGGATGATGTTCTGTCTGTTCCAATGGAAGACATTCACCAGCTCTATGAAGACACTCTGTCTGTTCCAATGGAAGACTCTCACCAGCTCTATGAAGACACTCTGTCTGTTCCAATGGAAGACTCTCACCAGCTCTATGAAGACACTCTGTCCGTTCCAATGGAAGACTCTCACCAGCTCTATGAAGACACTCTGTCTGTTCCAATGGAAGACTCTCACCAGCTCTATGAAGACACTCTGTCTGTTCCAATGGAAGACATTCACCAGCTCTATGAAGACACTCTGTCTGTTCCAATGAAAGACTCTCACCAGCTCTATGAAGACACTCTGTCTGTTCCAATGAAAGACTCTCACCAGCTCTATGAAGACACTCTGTCTGTTCCATTTCCCATTCTTAAAATAAAGTGGTGATCCTAACTGACCTAAGACAGGGAATATTTACTAGGATTAAATGTCAGGAATTGTGAAAAACTGATTTGAATTGTATTTGGCTAAGGTGTATGTAAACGTCATACTTCAACTGTATCAGTCCTCACCTCTCCAACTGATAGCTGATGTCACGGGGCTGGTGAGTTGCCCCTTACTATGTAAGGCGCTTGGAGTATCTCAGCTGGTGGAGAAGTGCTATATAAATCCAACCAATTATTGTTAATTATTATCATTTGTATGTGTCTCTCTATTATAAGTGGGAAGACTTGGGAACAGATTTCCTCAATTAAAATCAATTGGAGCTGAATTCCAGGTGTTTGTACTGTCTTTTATGTCCAACAATGACAATTCAACCCCCAAAATGTTTTTTAAAATTAATTTATGCTCAAAAAACTTGGGGGGGCCAAATAAATCCACCCGGGCCCACTGGCTACCAGTTGGGGAACCCTGCTTAATTTATGTCATTTAAGCCCTCCAACACAACATCGGAACTTTTGAACCCTGAGGTGCAAACTAAGCTTCTCAGTAGCCACTTTAAATGGCTACTGAGTCACCTTTCTTCTGCTCAAGTTTGGTTTATTTGCAGTCATACAACCCCATAACACAACAACACAGTCCCAAACATACTACCATAACACAACAACACAGTCCCAGACATACTACCACCCCATAACACAACAACACAGTCCCAGACATACTACCACCCCATAACACAACAACACAGTCCCAGACATACTACCCCATAACACAACAACACAGTCCCAGACATACTACCCCATAACACAACAACACAGTCCCAGACATTCTACCACCCCATAACACAACAACACAGTCCCAGACAAACTACCACCCCATAACACAACAACACAGTCCCAGACATACTACCCCATAACACAACAACACAGTCCCAGACATACTACCACCCCATAACACAACAACACAGTCCCAGACATACTACCCCATAACACAACAACACAGTCCCAGACATACTACCACCCCATAACACAACAACACAGTCCCAGACATACTACCCCATAACACAACAACACAGTCCCAGACATACTACCACCCCATAACACAACAACACAGTCCCAGACATACTACCCCATAACACAACAACACAGTCCCAGACATACAACCCCATAACACAACAACACAGTCCCAGACATACAACCCCATAACACAACAACACAGTCCCAGACATACATCCCCATAACACAACAACACAGTCCCAGACATACAACCCCATAACACAACAACACAGTCCCAGACATACAACCCCATAACACAACAACACAGTCCCAGACATACTACCACCCCATAACACAACAACACAGTCCCAGACATACTACCCCATAACACAACAACACAGTCCCAGACATACTACCACCCCATAACACAACAACAGAGTTCCAGACATACTACCACCCCATAACACAACAACACAGTCCCAGACATACTACCACCCCCATAACACAACAACACAGTCCCAGACATACTACCACCCCATAACACAACAACACAGTCCCAGACATACAACCCCATAACACAACAACACAGTCCCAGACATACTACCACCCCATAACACAACAACACAGTCCCAGACATACTACCCCATAACACAACAACACAGTCCCAGACATACTACCACCCCATAACACAACAACAGAGTTCCAGACATACTACCACCCCATAACACAACAACACAGTCCCAGACATACTACCACCCCATAACACAACAACACAGTCCCAGACATACTACCACCCCATAACACAACAACACAGTCCCAGACATACTACCACCCCATAACACAACAACACAGTCCCAGACATACAACCCCATAACACAACACACAGTCCCAGACATACAACCCTATAACACAACAACACAGTACCAGACATACAACCCCATAACACAACAACACAGTCCCAGACATACAACCCCATAACACAACAACACAGTCCCAGACATACTACCACCCCATAACACAACAACAGAGTTCCAGACATACTACCACCCCATAACACAACAACACAGTCCCAGACATACTACCACCCCATAACACAACAACACAGTCCCAGACATACTACCACCCCATAACACAACAACACAGTCCCAGACATACAACCCTATAACACAACAACACAGTCCCAGACATACTACCCCATAACACAACAACACAGTCCCAGACATACAACCCTATAACACAACAACACAGTACCAGACATACAACCCCATAACACAACAACACAGTCCCAGACATACTACCACCCCATAACACAACAACACAGTCCCAGACATACTACCACCCCATAACACAACAACACAGTCCCAGACATACAACCCCATAACACAACACACAGTCCCAGACATACAACCCTATAACACAACAACACAGTACCAGACATACAACCCCATAACACAACAACACAGTCCCAGACATACAACCCCATAACACAACAACACAGTCCCAGACATACTACCACCCCATAACACAACAACAGAGTTCCAGACATACTACCACCCCATAACACAACAACACAGTCCCAGACATACTACCACCCCATAACACAACAACACAGTCCCAGACATACTACCACCCCATAACACAACAACACAGTCCCAGACATACAACCCTATAACACAACAACACAGTCCCAGACATACTACCCCATAACACAACAACACAGTCCCAGACATACAACCCTATAACACAACAACACAGTACCAGACATACAACCCCATAACACAACAACACAGTCCCAGACATACTACCACCCCATAACACAACAACACAGTCCCAGACATACAACCCCATAACACAACACACAGTCCCAGACATACTACCACACCATAACACAACAACACAGTCCCAGACATACAACCCTATAACACAACAACACAGTCCCAGACATACTACCACCCCATAACACAACAACACAATCCCAGACATACTACCCCATAACACAACAACACAGTCCCAGACATACAACCCTATAACACAACAACACAGTCCCAGACATACTACCCCATAACACAACAACACAGTCCCAGACATACAACCCTATAACACAACAACACAGTACCAGACATACAACCCCATAACACAACAACACAGTCCCAGACATACTACCACCCCATAACACAACAACACAGTCCCAGACATACAACCCCATAACACAACACACAGTCCCAGACATACTACCACACCATAACACAACAACACAGTCCCAGACATACAACCCTATAACACAACAACACAGTCCCAGACATACTACCACCCCATAACACAACAACACAATCCCAGACATACTACCCCATAACACAACAACACAGTCCCAGACATACAACCCTATAACACAACAACACAGTCCCAGACATACTACCACCCCATAACACAACAACACAATCCCAGACATACTACCCCATAACACAACAACACAGTCCCAGACATACAACCCTATAACACAACAACACAGTCCCAGACATACAACCCCATAACACAACAACACAGTCCCAGACATACTACCCCATAACACAACAACACAGTCCCAGACATACTACCACCCCATAACACAACAACAGAGTTCCAGACATACTACCACCCCATAACACAACAACACAGTCCCAGACATACTACCACCCCATAACACAACAACACAGTCCCAGACATACTACCACCCCATAACACAACAACACAGTCCCAGACATACAACCCTATAACACAACAACACAGTCCCAGACATACTACCCCATAACACAACAACACAGTCCCAGACATACAACCCTATAACACAACAACACAGTACCAGACATACAACCCCATAACACAACAACACAGTCCCAGACATACTACCACCCCATAACACAACAACACAGTCCCAGACATACAACCCCATAACACAACACACAGTCCCAGACATACTACCACACCATAACACAACAACACAGTCCCAGACATACAACCCTATAACACAACAACACAGTCCCAGACATACTACCACCCCATAACACAACAACACAATCCCAGACATACTACCCCATAACACAACAACACAGTCCCAGACATACAACCCTATAACACAACAACACAGTCCCAGACATACAACCCCATAACACAACAACACAGTCCCAGACATACTACCCCATAACACAACAACACAGTCCCAGACATACAACCCTATAACACAACAACACAGTCCCAGACATACAACCCCATAACACAACAACACAATCCCAGCAATACAACCCTATAACACAACAACACAGTCCCAGACATACTACCCCATAACACAACACACAGTCCCAGACATACTACCACACCATAGCACAACAACACAATCCCAGACATACTACCCCATAACACAACAACACAGTCCCAGACATACTACCACCCCATAACACAACAACACAATCCCAGACATACTATCCCATAACACAACAACACAGTCCCAGACATACAACCCTATAACACAACAACACAGTCCCAGACATACAACCCCATAACACAACAACACAATCCCAGCTATACAACCCTATAACACAACAACACAATCCCAGAAATACAACCCTATAACACAACAATACAGTCCCAGACATACTACCCCATAACACAACAACACAGTCCCAGACATACTACCCTATAACACAACAACACAATCCCAGACATACTACCCCATAACACAACAACACAGTCCCAGACATACAACCCTATAACACAACAACACAGTCCCAGACATACAACCCCATAACACAACAACACAATCCCAGACATACAACCCCATAACACAACAACACAGTACCAGACATACAACCCTATAACACAACAACACAGTCCCAGACATACAACCCCATAACACAACAACACAATCCCAGACATACTACCCCATAACACAACAACACAGTGGGTGTGACACCCATACAGACATCATATGTCAGCATTCTCATAATGTTCAGTTGTCCAAACTGTACAATAGCTTCCTCATTGACAGCCCCACCAAGGTCAGTGTGGATTAGCCGACAGTAACCCTATCAGGGCCAGGTCAAAGCCGACAGAGCCTGGTGACAGTAGCTGTCAGCAGGCTCTTTCTAGGGAACCCTATCTGCTTCAGCATGGTTATAGAGACACCTGAAAGGGGAAGACATTTCAACATGTTTCTCCTTTTATTTCCCTTTGATTTCTGGTGACTCATTTGGTTGATCAATCAAACCGTCTGGATGACTGTGTGTTTGAAACCCATGCTGCACAAAATGCTACACATATTTTCAGTCATCTGTGAGGTTTTCTACCTCACATACCTCTCTTTGTGCTGGCATTGCTGACCCCCAGATTATTGGGCTGTGGCTTACTTCAACATGACATAACTCAACTGTGTTCCCATAGGATCGACCCAATCAGAGCACAAAACATTTCTAATATTTGTCCTGAATGGTTTTAGATTTTTTAACTATTTTCTTCAAACAAATTCTTAAGCCCCTTTGTTACAGGAAAGCAATTGTTGTAATTATTTAAAACAAAATAGCTCTGATCACAATGTAGCATAATTTGGATAATTGTTTCATCAACTAGGAATAGACTTCTGAGAATCTGAATATTACATCAGTATGTTCAAATCAAAATCAAATCAAATGTATTTATATAGCCCTTCGTACATCAGCTGATATCTCAAAGTGCTGTACAGAAACCCAGCCTAAAACCCCAAACAGCAAGCAATGCAGGTGTAGAAGCACGTATGTTGTTCTGTTTTAATATTACATCAGTATATTGTTCTATGTTATATAAAATACTTCACGTCTAATCAGTATATTGTTCTATGTTATATAAAATACTTCACGTCTAATCAGTATATTGTTCTATGTTATATAAAATACTTCACGTCTCATCAGTATATTGTTCTATGTTATATAAAATACTTCACGTCTCATCAGTATATTGTTCTATGTTATATAAAATACTTCACGTCTCATCAGTATATTGTTCTATGTTATATAAAATACTTCACGTCTCATCAGTATATTGTTCTATGTTATATAAAATACATCACGTCTCATCAGTATGTTGTTCTATGTTATATAAAATACTTCACGTCTCATCAGTATATTGTTCTATGTTATATAAAATACTTCACGTCTCATCAGTTTGTTGCTCTTCCCATAAAATGGTTTGCTAAACATGCATATCTTTAGTAACATGTTAAACAAATTGACTGTGAGCATGCTTGGTGGCAGGGTTGGCAGTGGAACCCGGAGGTTCTAAGCATTCCGAGCAGGGCTGTGCCATGTTCCACTTCACATTGGATACCTTTTCTCACCGTAAGGTACCCATTTACAAAGTGATGGTGCTTTGGGTTTTAAACTTGGGGCGAGGGAATGATTTGAAAGCCCTGTTTTGCCAAACACATGGATGGCTGCTGATTAGGACTATGGAAGAGAGCAGCATACCAGTCTGTCGCCACCCCCTCCCCCTCTACACCCCCAGGCCCCATTGTACAACACCAAAGACATTTTCTCCACATCCGGAGAAGAAGAATACCCATAAACTCTTAGTAGGGTCACGTCCAGACACACACATCACATTATAATGAACAGCACTCACAAGTCAAGCTTTTACCATGTTTTTGTTTTCCAATAAAATGAGAATTGTTTTGTGATATTCTCTCTGAAGCTGCATTGCTGTGGATAACACAGTTACAAGTTAACACAGAAATGGAATGTCTGCAAGTCATTCTGAGGCCTGGAGACTCTAAACTGTGAAATGGAGCATTCTGTATTCATCCTCTATATGGGTTACCAGCTAGCTGCTAGCACAATGTTGTTGTATTAGCAGTGTATATGAGTTACCAGCTAGCTGCTAGCACAATGTTGTTGTATTAGCAGTGTATATGAGTTACCAGCTAGCTGCTAGCACAATGTTGTTGTATTAGCAGTGTATATGAGTTACCAGCTAGCTGCTAGCACAATGTTGTTGTATTAGCAGTGTATATGGGTTACCTGCTAGCTGCTAGCACAATGTTGTTTTATTAGCAGTGTATATGAGTTACCAGCTAACTGCTAGCACAATGATATTTTATTATCAGTGTATATGGGTTACCTGCTAACTGCTAGCATAATGTTGTGGTAATATCATTGTACATGGGTTACATGCTAACTGCTAGCATAATGTTGTGGTAATATCAGTGTACATGGGTTACCAGCTAACTGCTAGCACAATGTTGTGGTATTATCAGTATGGCTATACAAAATTCAAAAGGCACTCGCACATCTGAGCAATCTAATTTGCAGATGCATGGCAACAATTGAACAAGATGAAGGAAAAAGGAAACTGCACACTGCTCTTGATAGTATCATATTATCAGTATGGCTAACATGGGATAGCAATGTCATATCTCTGTTGCTACAGTTATGGCCAGTTATGGCATTTTCTTTGGAGTTTGTGTAGCGTAGTGGTATTATAGGTTAGCAGCTAGCATAAGACGGTTGTTCCCAGCAACCAGGTCAATAAGAGCATTGTCTCTATGAGCACCACTACAGAGCACTACAGGCTGGTGTCGTGATGTTGTTACCATGAATGAACACCTATGTGAGAATGCTATTCATTGACTACAGCTCAGCATTCAACACCATAGTGCCCTATAAAGCTCATCAATAAGCTAAGGACCCTCAGACTAAACACCTCCCTCTGCAACTGGATCCTAGACTTCCTGACTGGCTGCCCCCAGGTGGTAAGGGTAGGTAACAACACATCCACCATGCTGTTCCTCAACGAAGGGGCTCCTCAGGGGTGCGTTCTCAGTCCCCTCCTGTACTCATTGTTCACTCATGACTGCACCGCCAGACCCATTTCCAACACCATCATTAAGTTTGCCGATGACACAACAGTGGTAGACCTGATCTCCAACGACGACGAGACAGCCTATAGGGAGGAGGTAAGAGACCTGGCCATGTGGTGCCAGGATAACAACCTCTCCCTCAACGTGATCAAGACAAAGGAGATGATTGTGGACTACAGGAAAAAGAGGACCTGTACCGGTACCCTCCTGTATATAGTCTCGCTATTACTATTTTACTGCTGCTCTTTAATTACTTGTTACTTGTATGTACAGTTGGGAGAACAAGTATTTGATATACTGCCGATTTTGCAGGTTTTCCTACTTGTATGTAGAGGTCTGTAATTTTTATCATAGGTACACTTCAACTGTGAGAGACGGAATCTAAAACAAAAATACAGAAAATCACATTGTATGATTTTTAAGTAATTCATTTGCATTTTATTGCTTGACATAAGTATTTGATCACCTACCAACCAGTAAGAATTCCGGCTCTCACAGACCTGTTAGTTTTTCTTTAAGAAGCCCTCCTGTTCTCCATTCATTACCTGTATTAACTGCACCTGTTTGAACTCGTTACGTGTATAAAAGACACCTGTCCACACACTCAATCAAACAGACTCCAACCTCTCCACAATGGCCAAGACCAGAGAGCTGTGTAAGGACATCAGGGATAAAATTGTAGACCTGCACAAGGCTGGGGTGGGCTACAGGGCAATAGACAAGCAGCTTGGTGAGAAGGCAACAACTGTTGGCGCAATTATTAGAAAATGGAAGAAGTTCAAGATGACGGTCAATCACCCTCGGTCTGGGGCTCCATGCAAGATCTCACCTCGTGGGGCATCAATGATCATGAGGAAGGTGAGGGATCAGCCCAGAACTACACAGCAGGACCTGGTCAATGACCTGAAGAGAGCTGGGACCACAGTCTCAAAGAAAACCATTAGAAACACACTACGCCGTCATGGATTAAAATCCTGCAGCGCACGCAAGGTCCCCCTGCTCAAGCCAGCGCATGTCCAGGCCCATCTGAAGTTTGCCAATGACCATCTGGATGATCCAGAGGAGGAATGGGAGAAAGTCATGTGGTCTGTTGAGACAAAAATAGAGCTTTTTGGTCTAAACTCCACTCGCCGTGATTGGAGGAAGAAGAAGGATGAGTACAACCCCAAGAACACCATCCCAACCGTGAAGCATGGAGGTGGAAACATCATTCTTTGGGGATGCTTTTATGCAAAGGGGACAGGACGACTGCACCGTATTGAAGGGAGGATGGATGGGGCCATGTATCGCGAGATCTTGGCCAACAACCTCCTTCCCTCAGCAAGAGCATTGCAGATGGGTCGTGGCTGGGTCTTCCAGCATGACAACGACCCGAAACACACAGCCAGGGCAACTAAGGAGTGGCTCCGTAAGAAGCATCTCAAGGTCCTGGAGTGGCCTAGCCAGTCTCCAGGCCTGAACCCAATAGAAAATCTTTGGAGGGAGCTGATGATCTGGAATGATCTGGAGAATGTCTGTATGGAGGAGTGGGCCAAAATCCCTGCTTTAGTGTGTGCAAACCTGGTCAAGAACTACAGGAAACGTATGATCTCTGTAATTGCAAACAAAGGTTTCTGTACCAAATATTAAGTTCTGCTTTTCTGATGTATCAAATACTTATGTCATGCAATAAAATGCAAATGAATTACTTAAAAATCATACAATGTGATCAATCTGTGTCACCACTGGAAATATGGTAAATAAAAAAGTTTATTGAACAAGTTACTGTTTCCCGATTTAACTCAAGAATATCAGAATATCTCAATATTCAATCCGTCATCCATCAATCATTTGATCCTATTTCAGTTTCATTTTGAATGCCGTAATATCCTATAAATTTGCACAAACCATTGTCTCCATGATGAATCAGCTTACAGAAATTGGCTTAATTATGTATTTACTAGCTAATGAAATATTCACAGAGAAATAAATAAACACACACGGTATAGTATTGAACATTAACATAAAGCAATGAACCTGATATGATGCTTGGTACACAATGAAAAGTCCCTAGTGGACTAACCTGATATAACGCTTGGTACATAATGAAAAGTCCCTGGTGGACTAACCTGATATGACGCTAGGTACACAATGAAAAGTCCCTAGTGGACTAACCTGATATGATGGCTGGTTAAGGGGTAGGGAAAGAAAGAGTGGGAGAAGGAGAGACAAAGGAATTCAACTATCGTACATACAGTTGATTAATAAGCTCATCGTAAATATGGATATTTAGCCCCCAACAACCGCAAATTTGGATTTAGTAAAGCATATTTACGCTTGTATGTCTTTGTCATCTCAATCTGTTGAAATCACCCGATCAGTCTGTGTCGAATAGTCTGACAGAAAGTCTCTGGTTATGTAAGACTCTGGTTGTCCACCAGAGGTCACCATGTCCTTAGTAGTTATAGTAGGTTGTTAGAACATACCACAATACAACACAACATACCAAAAAACAACACAACATACCGCAAGACTATACAACACAATATACTACAACACACCACAACATACCACAATACAACACAACACAACATTCCAAAACACAATAAAACACAACATTCCAAAACACAACATGCTACAATACAAAACAGTGCAATGCAACACAACACAACAAACCACAATAAAACAAAATATACCACAACACAACATACCACAATACAACACAACATACCACAATACAAAACAACATACGACAACACAACATACCACAATAAAACAGACAACAACATATCACAACACACCACAACACAACATTCCACAATAAAACAGACAACAATATACCGCAATACAGCAAAACACAACATACCCCAACACAGCATACCACAACACAGCATACCACAACACAGCATACCACAACACAGCATACCACAACACAGCATACCACAACACAATACACCACAACACAACACAGCATACCACAACACAGCATACCACAACACAGCATACCACAACACAGCATACCACAACACAGCATACCACAACACAACATTCCACAATAAAACAGACAACAATATACCACAATACACCACAACACAACACAGCATACCACAACACAGCATACCACAACACAGCATACCACAACACAACACAGCATACCACAACACAGCATACCACAACACAAAATACCCCAACACAACACAGCATACCACAACACAGCATACCACAACACAGCATACCACAACACAGCATACCACAACACAGCATACCACAACACAACATACCACAACACAGCATACCACAACACAGCATACCACAACACAACATACCACAACACAGCATACCCCAACACAACACAGCATACCACAACACAGCATACCACAACACAGCATACCACAACACAGCATACCACAACACAGCATACCACAACACAACATACCACAACACAACATACCACAACACAACATACCACAACACAGCATACCACAACACAACATACCACAACACAGCATACCACAACACAGCATACCACAACACAACATACCACAACACAAAATACCACAACACAGCATACCACAACACAGCATACCACAACACAACATACCACAACACAGCATACCACAACACAACATACCACAACACAGCATACCACAACACAGCATACCACAACACAACATACCACAACACAACATACCACAACACAGCATACCACAACACAGCATACCACAACACAGCATACCACAACACAACATACCACAACACAGCACAGCATACCACAACACAGCATACCACAACACAGCATACCACAACACAACATACCACAACACAACATACCACAACACAGCATACCACAACACAGCATACCACAACACAACACAGCATACCACAACACAGCATACCACAACACAGCATACCACAACACAGCATACCACAACACAGCATACCACAACACAGCATACCACAACATAACATACCACAACATAACATACCACAACACAGCATACCACAACACAGCATACCACAACACAGCATACCACAACACAGCATACCACAACACAGCATACCACAACACAACATACCACAACATAACATACCACAACACAGCATACCACAACACAGCAAACCACAACACAGCACACCACAACACAACATTCCACAATAAAACAGACAACAATATACCGCAATACAGCAAAACACAACATACCCCAACACAGCATAACACAACACAGCATACCACAACACAGCATACCACAACACAGCATACCACAACACAGCATACCACAACACAATACACCACAACACAACACAGCATACCACAACACAGCATACCACAACACAGCATACCACAACACAGCATACCACAACACAGCATACCACAACACAACATTCCACAATAAAACAGACAACAATATACCACAATACACCACAACACAACACAGCATACCACAACACAGCATACCACAACACAGCATACCACAACACAACACAGCATACCACAACACAGCATACCACAACACAAAATACCCCAACACAACACAGCATACCACAACACAGCATACCACAACACAGCATACCACAACACAGCATACCACAACACAGCATACCACAACACAACATACCACAACACAGCATACCACAACACAGCATACCACAACACAACATACCACAACACAGCATACCCCAACACAACACAGCATACCACAACACAGCATACCACAACACAGCATACCACAACACAGCATACCACAACACAGCATACCACAACACAACATACCACAACACAACATACCACAACACAACATACCACAACACAGCATACCACAACACAACATACCACAACACAGCATACCACAACACAGCATACCACAACACAACATACCACAACACAAAATACCACAACACAGCATACCACAACACAGCATACCACAACACAACATACCACAACACAGCATACCACAACACAACATACCACAACACAGCATACCACAACACAGCATACCACAACACAACATACCACAACACAACATACCACAACACAGCATACCACAACACAGCATACCACAACACAGCATACCACAACACAACATACCACAACACAGCACAGCATACCACAACACAGCATACCACAACACAGCATACCACAACACAACATACCACAACACAACATACCACAACACAGCATACCACAACACAGCATACCACAACACAACACAGCATACCACAACACAGCATACCACAACACAGCATACCACAACACAGCATACCACAACACAGCATACCACAACACAGCATACCACAACACAGCATACCACAACATAACATACCACAACATAACATACCACAACACAGCATACCACAACACAGCATACCACAACACAGCATACCACAACACAGCATACCACAACACAGCATACCACAACACAACATACCACAACATAACATACCACAACACAGCATACCACAACACAGCAAACCACAACACAGCATACCACAACACAGCATACCACAACACAGCATACCACAACACAGCATACCACAACACAGCATACCACAACACAACATACCACAACACAGCATACCACAACACAGCATACCACAACACAGCATACCACAACACAACATACCACAACACAACATACCACAACACAGCATACCACAACACAACATACCACAACACAACATACCCCAACACAACACAGCATACCACAACACAACATACCACAACACAACATACCACAACACAACATACCACAACACAACATACCCCAACACAACACAGCATACCACAACACAGCATACCACAACACAGCATACCACAACACAGCATACCACAACACAACATACCACAACACAGCATACCACAACACAGCATACCACAACACAACATACCACAACACAGCATACCACAACACAGCATACCACAACACAACATACCACAACACAGCATACCACAACACAACATACCACAACACAGCATACCACAACACAGCATACCACAACACAGCATACCACAACACAGCATACCACAACACAACATACCACAACACAGCATACCACAACACAACATACCACAACACAACATACCACAACACAGCATACCACAACACAACATACCACAACACAGCATACCACAACACAACATACCACAACACAACATACCACAACACAGCATACCACAACACAGCATACCACAACATAACATACCACAACACAGCATACCACAACATACCACAACACAGCATACCACAACACAACATACCACAACACAACATACCACAACACAACATACCACAACACAGCATACCACAACATAACATACCACAACACAGCATACCACAACATAACATACCACAACACAACATACCACAACATAACATACCACAACAAAACAGATAACAACATACCACAACAAACATACCACAATAAAACAGACACCAACATACCACAACACAACATACCACAATAAAACAGACAGCAACATACCACAACACAACATACCACAATAAAACAGACACCAACATACCACAACACAACATACCCCAATAAAACAGACACCAACATACCACAACACAACATACCACAATAAAACAGACACCAACATACCACAACACAACATACCACAATAAAACAGACACCAACATACCACAACACAACATACCACAACACAACATACCACAAAACAACATTCCACAACACAACATGCTACAATACAAAACAGCACAATGCAACACAACACAACATACCACAACATACCACAATACAACACAACATACCACAATAAAACACAACATACCACAACACAACATACCACAACATACCACAATACAACACAACATACCACAACACAACATGCTACAATACAAAACAGCACAATGCAACACAACACAACATACCACAACATACCACAATACAACACAACATACCACAATAAAACACAACATACCACAACACAACATACCACAATACAACACAACATACCACAACACAACATGCTACAATACAAAACAGCACAATGCAACACAACACAACATACCACAACATACCACAATACAACACAACATACCACAACACAACATGCTACAATACAAAACAGCACAATGCAACACAACACAACATACCACAACATACCACAATACAACACAACATACCACAACACAACATGCTACAATACAAAACAGCACAATGCAACACAACACAACATACCAAAAAGAACACAATATATCACAATACAACATACCACAATAAAACAGACAACAACATACTACAACACAACACAACATACCACAACACAACATACCACAATAAAACAGACAACAACATACCACAATACAACACAACATACCACAACACAGCATACCACAATTAAACAGACAACAACATACCACAACACAACAAAACATACAACAATATAACACAACAGACCAAAATACATTATAACACAACACAACATACCGCAAACACAAAACAACATACCACAACACATCACAACATGACACACCACAACATTCCACAATACAACATACCACAATACATTACAACACAACGTACCACAACATAACACAACAGAGGATTGTACTGCTGGTATATTATACAACAGAACAGAGGAATATACTGCTGGTATAGTATACAACAGAACAGAGGAATATACTGCTGGTATAGTATACAACAGAACAGAGGAATATACTGCTGGTATAGTATACAACAGAACAGAGGAATATACTGCTGGTATAGTATACAACAGAACAGAGGAATATACTGCTGGTATAGTATACAACAGAACAGAGGAATATACTGCTGGTATAGTATACAACAGAACAGAGGAATATACTGCTGGTATAGTATACAACAGAACAGAGGAATATACTGCTGGTATAGTATACAACAGAACAGAGGAATATACTGCTGGTATAGTATACAACAGAACAGAGGAATATACTGCTGGTATAGTATACAACAGAACAGAGGAATATACTGCTGGTATATTATACAACAGAACAGAGTAGAGCAGGTTTGCAGGAGGTCTGGCCTGCCTAGAGACTGACTGTACTGTACAGTTGAGAGAGAGAGAGAGGTATGTTGTGATCTCTCCAGGCTAGATGAGATACTGCCCCCTGCCGTTAGCTCCGTCCTCCTGCATCACCACTGCCTACTGCCGTGTCAGCCCCACCAGGGGTCCTGTCCACTCTATACTGGCTTATAGCAGTGTCCTCAAGTAACCACACGGACCTCTGGTATAATACACTGTTTCACTGTTATCTGACTAGAGTAATCACCAGTTAAAAGGAGAATATTGGTTGTTTTTTACATGACATAATAACAGAGTGGGATATACATTTCAAAGTGGAAGATGTCTCCAATTAGCAGTTATTGATGTAGAAGGATACGTTGTTATAGTATCACATATAATTAGAATAATAAAAAATATTGGATTAATTCATTAATACGTATTGTAACTATTACAATTGAATTATAATATATAATCAGCATTTAATCATAACAATAATAGTTACTTTTAATAATAACAACAATAACAGCAATAACAATTATGTATTTAAATTACGCTGGGTGTAAATACTAAATATACTGTTAATTTATGCACACTGAATAATGTATATATTGATGTATATAATGAATACAGATTAAAGGAATGTTAATTAGGTGTATGGCACAGCACACTTGACTGAAAACAACACATTTCAACTGACATTGTGGTATATATCTCTGTGTTGGCTAACTGTACAACAATGTATTAGATGGTTCTCAGGTGAACTGACATTGTGGTATATATCTCTGTGTTGGCTAACTGTACAACAATGTATGAGATGGTTCTCAGGTGAACTGACATTGTGGTCAAAAGTACAGTAGGACTGTGATTGAAGACTGGAGGGAGAATTCTGAAAGACATGTTCAGTTTCAGGACAGATTTAGGGCTGGACAGAGGCTTTGCAATTTTTGTTGATTATTGAAAAGTGTCAGTTGGTAAATTATTGCTTAATTTAATCTAAGATATATTGTACCCAAAAAGTACCGTACGCTTTGTGAATCATATCACTGTAGTCATCTCATAACTGGTATTTTGTTTTGACAAATAAATGATGATTGATGGTGATGATGATGATGATCCCACTATTTAGCCTCCAAATACCATTCAGCATTTTTTTAACATGAAACTGTCATTGTTAATTGTTAATCTACATATGGCCTCGACATGTATCCACGTCCAACAGACGTCTCCAATAAAACTTGAAGTCAGTGAAATAATAGTGTAGTTCGTTGTTGACATGAGGACCAGGAGAGACCAGCCAGGAGGGAGCAGAGCCTGGAGATCAACCCCAATATGGACTGGTGTCCGACGAGCTGCAGGAGTGGGTTACACCTCCCTCAGGCCGACCGGCACACTGCACACACACACTGCACACACACACACACACACACAGAGACAGGCACACACTCGGTGCTAGAGCTGAACCCCATCTTTCTAATACTCCACTTGACGCAATTATCAACTGCAAGTTGACAAGGAAGAAAAACCTGGATAATAGTAAATATTACTGTCATAAAAAATGATGATCAGTCACTGAATATTTTTTTTTTTCAGTTGACAAGAAGTTTGCGCAATAAATACTGCCTGGATGTTTGAGCATGGAAACGTTATTGTCATTAAAACAAGTGAATTTCCACAATATGCGCAGCTGCAGCAGACTAAAGAACATTGTGCCAGTGAATGTCTTCCCCCTCCACTGTCCTCTCCGTGTTGTTCCAGCCAGGGCTCCATTTCAGAGGGCGGAGATGGAATATTCAGATCAGCTGAGTGACAGCTCGTGTTTTCCACCGTTCTCAGAACTCCACTGGCTCCTTCCTCCAACTCCTCACTTCAGAGTTGAGGCTACTAAAAACATCGGACGCTAGGGGATCGAGACGTCGCCTGCCTCTATGTGCATGGCACTTTACTGATCTTTTGGGGGTCGCTTTTTAATTATTTTTATTTGAATTGTCTGAAGATCTGTTTAGTGAGCTCATTATTCTACAGAAGTCCATTTTCCGTGCTTTCCTCTTTGGAATCAGCAGCAACAGACTCTCAGTGAGGCATGTCTTACCCCCAGGGTTACCTCTACCAGCCGCCGGGCTCCCTGGCTCTCTACTCCTGCCCGGCTTACGGGGCTTCAGCCCTGGCTGCCCCGAGGAGCGACGAGCTGGCCAGGTCGTCCAGTGGATCAGCCTTTAGTCCTTACCCCGGATCAGCTGCTGCCTTCACGGCTTCAGCCAGCGGCTTCTCCAGCCCAATGCCATACTCCACAGACCCTGCCACGGGATTCCCTTCCTACATGGTATATACTCTACTTCCACTTATTCGTTAGACAACTTGTGTCAGTATGCATACAGGAGGGACAGCCAGGTGGAAAATAATTAGCTCTAATTTTGTCGTTTATTCGCCAACAGTAGAGTATTTGCGTGCAGCGTGCAGAGAGCTACCGTTTCAGAGCGGGTCTAATGGGTTGTACAGTTCAAGGGTAAAATGGATGAGATCCTGCACACCATTATGTATTCGAACATTGTTCGTAGAAAGCATTGCATTTATCACAACGATACATCATCAAGTGGTACATTATATTGTCTATCGTGTGTGAAAGTTGTAGGCTTTTTATTGTGTTTCTTCTTTCTGCAAATATGATGTGTGTTTTCGTGGGCCCGTTAACACAGTGCATGGCTAATTGAGTGGACTTAATTTCGGGAAAAATGCCCCCCATAAAGAATGATATGATGTAAGCCAATGGCCTTCATTGGAATGAGCCTGTAGTCTAATATCAAACCCTTTCAATGGGAAATAAAATATATGAAGTTTGTTCTCCATTTTTACAGTCACAAACTATATATGCAATTTAAATTCTTGGAATGTATATTAAATGAAATAAGTGAAATTTGAACATGAAAAGAGGAATTACAATGCTAATGACATGGTTCTCCTAGCGTTTATAAAAGGTGCACATACGCTGGGTAGTTAATTGGATTTGTGATGCTGTAAAGCAATGATATGCTAACACGTCTCTCTCTCTGACAACAAAACTAATCTAGCTAAAGAAAAGCAGGAAGTTAGGCGGTGATTACTGGAAATTAGGGCAATTACGATGCATCATTTATCATTTATTTAGCATAATGCAATGCGATGAATCAAACCGATAATGATCAGTGTAATACAAGCAGTATATAGACCCAACTCACATTACACATTAAGTTAACTCTCTATACACACAACCACAATACACAACCTGTTGTGTTTAGTTATGTTTTACAGTTTTCAATATTTATTACCAAAATTATAAATTATAACAAAAAACTTTAAAAATCATTTTTCCTTTCCAGAGCTCTCCTTACGACGCGCAGGGCATGGCCGGGGCGCTCAGCTACCACCCCTACGGTAGCCCGGGATACCCCTACCAGCTCAACGACCCGGCCTACCGCAAGAACGCGACCCGAGACGCCACCGCCACGCTGAAGGCCTGGCTACAGGAGCACAGGAAGAACCCCTACCCCACCAAGGGAGAGAAGATCATGTTGGCCATCATTACTAAGATGACCCTGACGCAGGTGTCCACCTGGTTCGCCAACGCCAGGAGGAGGTTGAAGAAGGAGAACAAGATGACGTGGGCTCCCCGGAATAAGAGTGAGGATGAGGACGATGGAGACGGAGAGAGGAATGATGACCGCTTGGAGAAAAATCTTGACAACAGCGAGACGTCCGCGGAGGATGAAGGTAAACCACGAGACCCAACCCATGACCCAGTTAACAGCGCGAGCTGCGCGGTGCTGTTTTTTATTGACAGTTATCCACAGATGATTAACGACATGATGACAGAGACTAGGTGACACATTTCAGTGGGAAGGCATAATACGGAACGAGTTGTAGTTATTATTATTATTATTAACAATAACCATGGCATTCGACATTATTAGGATTACTATTATTATTATTATTAACAATAACCATGGCATTCGACATTATTAGGATTACTATTATTATTATTATTATTAACAATAATAATAGTAATCCTAATAATGTCGAATGCCATGGTTATTGTTAATAATAATAATAATAGTAATCCTAATAATGTCGAATGCCATGGTTATTGTTAATAATAATAATAATAGTAATCCTAATAATGTCGAATGCCATGGTATTATTATTATTATTAACAATAATAATAGTAATCCTAATAATGTCGAATGCCATGGTTATTATATGGTAATTACTTCGTCTCAATCTCTTTTTTTTTTTTTTTTCAGGTATCAGTTTGCAGGTTGATACCCTTACAGACCATTCTTGTTCAGCGGAGTCTGATGGGGATAAGGTGAGCTGTCGAATCGGGGACCTGGTCTGTGAGTCTGGGTCAGATACTAAGGACAAACTTGAGGATGATGATGATGATGATCACGAACTGGAGAATGATGAACGACACCGAAGCCTGTCACCTAAACCTGTGACATCATCACCACTAACAGGGCTTGAGGCCTCGGTCTTAAACCATCACCACCGGGAAAACAACAACAAATCATGTCTTGACAGCCGAATCTCAGGTCGTCATAATCAAGCCGTCAAACCCAAACTGTGGTCGTTAGCGGAGATCGCTACTTCAGACCCGAAGCAGCAGCAGCATCACCCGGGGCAGACTTGTCCATCCCTCGGTCTTCTAACCTCCACCTCCACCTCCTCCACCCCCTCCCCGGCCGTCCCTGGCGCTGTGTACTCCGCCTCTTCCATCCTAGGACGACCCATCTACTACACGTCTCCGTTTTACAGTAATTACACAAACTATGGCAACTTCAGCCCGCTGCAGGGTCAAGGGATTCTGCAATATAACTCTGCTAACGACGGACTCACACAGACTGCTGCTGAGGTCAGCACCATGCATAAACACACCACTGACTCTCTGCTTAAAACGAACGCTAACCACATTGAACAGTTCAGACCTTCACATTTATACTCGAAGAAAGGTACGTAACATGCAATTAGAGTTTCAAAAGAAGGACTTGTATTTTATGCATTTGAATTCACTTCATTGGCCTTTGACTGAATATGTGATGTTTTGAAACATATACCTATTTGTCCCTAAGCAGAAGGCTTATGAAGGCCTCCGTGTAATCAGTGCTAGTGTAGGCCTGAGTTGGCGGTAGCTGTAATGTCGGCCTGTGTGTCAGACTGTCTCTCAGGGCAATAAGCAGAGATATGTTGTTGTCATAAACAGAGGTTCTATTAACAGAACGTCTTGAGACCTGTTCACACAGTAGGAACGCAGCATTACTTAAAAATATCACTTTAGTTGGATTGGTTATTATGGACTACAAATGATGGGCTTTTATAATTGGTTACACAATAATTAGATACCATCATGTTTTATTTTAACAACAGTTGTGCAATTTTTTGTTATAGTATCAGTGACTGGTGGGCCACTTTCTTGTTATTTAAGACCTTTACCTCTGCAACTTCAGCTCTTACTTAATACAACCTGGGAAGGACAAACTCTGTGGGCTAAAGGTGAGGTTCTAAAGGTCATGTTGTGGTTCTGATTCAGGTCTATAGGTAGGTGTCACAATTGCTTTGACTAAAGCCCCGAGCCATCACCCCTGCACCCTGGTCTTAACACTAACCTAACTAACCTTTCTCTAAAGGGGAGAGCTGCATCTTGCTCCTCAGACAAGACGCCTGGCCTGCAGCACTACAGCTGTTCTCCTCAGAGACAGGCCCGAAGGATTAATTAAACCTGATTCAGGGTTGGGGGATGAATTAACCCTGACTTATTCTATCATTTCACTTTCGTTTTCATGAGATGTGCGTTGACTGGCTCAGTAAATGTCCCGCTTTATGTGATGATTTTGGAAGACGTTATTTCTCAGGATGCATCTGCTTTATTGCCACGGTACATTATACTTTATATGAAGAGAATATTAGGTATATTATACTTTATGTGAAGAGAATATTAGGTATATTATACTTTATGTGAAGAGAATATTAGGTATATTATACTTTATGTGAAGATAATATTAGGTATATTATACTTTATGTGAAGAGAATATTAGGTATATTATACTTTATGTGAAGATAATATTAGGTATATTATACTTTATGTGAAGACAATATTAGGTATACTATACTTTATGTGAAGATAATATTACGTATACTATACTTTATGTAAAGTCGATGTTAGGTATACTATACTTTATGTGAAGATAATATTAGGTATACTATACTTTATGTAAAGTCAATGTTAGGTATACTATACTTTATGTGAAGATAATATTAGGTATACTATACTTTATGTGAAGATAATATAAGGCCTGCTGTATCTTATTTGTAAAGGATGTATGAGGTCTGGAGATGGGGCTGAGGAACCTGAGGAATCTAATACATTTGATATTTATTTTTTTAATGATGGACAATGCTGCCTATAATTTATGCAAGTTGTATTGCAATGGACACTGAACATTGTTTTGTAAATACATTATTCCCGTTTTTATTTGAAACGTATTTGAAAGTTACAGAATCTTGTTAACAAGAGTACTTTTACTAATTTATATCTTATTGTAAATTAAACGCGCTAGTGTGTTATACTGGCGAGTTAGTGCTATTTATTATTCAAAGGAAAACCAAATTAAAATGTTTTCCTCTGTATTTCAATCTGCTTTCATTTTTTCATTCATCTCCTTTATATTGTCGCATGAAAATGTATTTCTCTTTGGTTCGGCTACTGCTTTTAGAAATCGAATTATTAATCAAGTGTAAACGATAAGACTTTTGGGAATGGCATAGCCTGTATTAATTGATATGTTTGTTTGAGACAGCACAGTCGAGAGAAGCTTACCACCTATCCGTTTTCTAAAGGGCCTTTTCACGCCATTCTTATAGGCGTTTAGCTCCATCCGGGGACTACTCGTGACCTTGGTTGGGATAAATGATATGCTTATTATAAATGATATGCTTATCATTATATAAATGATATACTTATATCCGTGGCTGTCAGGGGTTTCTTTTTCAGTGTGATTAATCTGGCGCTAGGAGCAGTATGATGAGTTCCCAGCGGGGTGATCCCCCTGGCCCAGCCTCAGTCAGTCTGCCGGTCAGTCGGCCTTCTTTACGGGCCGATATTAAACCATCCATAAAGCGGTGTCTAAACAGCCAGCCGCCAGCTCCAATGGGCTGTCTCATAAACTAATCCGACCGGCTATACCTCGCTGATCTTCCTTTCATCTGATTATTTGTTTTTATTTGGCGAAGGGAATTATTATTATTACTATTATTATTATTATTATTATTATTATTATTATTATTATTATTATTATTATTATTAGTCTACTAATGTTTTCTTTAGGCTATTTGCATAACTTCCAGAATACGAATTGCAACGTGTTTGCCTCATCTGAACAGGAGGCAAATTATAAAATATTTTCGAAGATAGAATATAGGTTCTGTTGTTGTAACAATTGGAACACTTTCATAAACACTTAAATGTGAACGACAATGACATATGTGTGATACAAATGAAAATTTAAAAAGCAATTAATTGGTAGGCCTATTGTTTCATCGCGTCCTTCAGGCTAACGAAATCTGTTTTTCAAAGCGCAGCACCAACATTTAAATATCTGTAACAATGTGTGTTTGGAAAGCTTTTTTCTCTCAGAGCTTTACGGTATTTCCTACGTTTCTGTCTGGGTTATTCATTCACCAGTCCTCCGAGAGGTGGTGAGAGAGCTGTACGTTCTTCATGACTTGTAAGGTGAATGTTATTGAGCCTCTTGGGACGCCACTTCACCTATAAAGTTTTCCTTTCCGCCTCAACTTCCTAATATCTGTCCCGGTGTGTGTAGACCTGTTGGGGAGTCAGGCAGCCCCTTTCACCCCCCTAGATCTCACAACCTCTCTCTCTACCAGAACATTCTCTCTCTCTCTCTCTCTCTCTCTCTCTCTCTCTCCCTCTTCCTCTCTCTCTACCAGACCATTCTCTCTCTCTCTCTCTCCCTCTTCCTCTCTCTCTACCAGACCATTCTCTCTCTCTCCCTCTCTCCCTCTCTCTCTCTCTGTCTTTCTCTCTCTCTCTCTCTCTCTCTCTCTCTCTCTCTCTCTCTCTCTCTCTCTCTACCAGACCCCCCTCTCTCCCTCCCTCTCTCCCTCCCTCTCTCCCTCCCTCTCTCTCTAGTCGCTTTACTTTCATTAGGGCTGATTTATTGAAATGCAGACTTAATGTGAGGTGGGCTCCCCGGGGATCTCACTGTTGTCAAATAGACCCAGAGGCGCTTTCCTTTCCACGCAGAGAGGCTCTGAGCTGCCTTCCACCGAGGCCTACTCTGCTCCTATCCACGGCCTCTCTCTACCTCTCTCTCACAGCCTCTCTCTTTCTGCTCACTTCAAATGTCTCCATTTGTTCTCAATAAAATACATTTAGTTTCTGCTGAAGTGCAGCAGCGCCTTTGAACATGAACAGAATTCCACCACCTCTGTGTGTGTTAGCGGAATGAGGTGAAAGAGGCTCCGCACAACAAACACAGCCCGCCTGGATAATACAATTAACGGTGAATGTATGTCATGATTAATTATCAAGTCAATATTAATAATGATGTAGTCCTAGATCTTTGTTCCCTTAGAGTTTAATAACTTGACACCGGCTTGCTGGCCTCTGTATTTACAAAAAGCCTACAGCCTATCTATTCTAGAAAAACTGTAGTCTGCTTAACAGTATGATCCATTACTCTATATCACAATAACATATCGTTTCTCCTCTGAGTGGGCTATACATATGAATGTGTCATAAGAGCTGCTTTGGGTGACCGATGGGATGAACGTATATCTCAGAACATCTCCATAGCATTAATCAAATAAGCAGTTCATTTGTAGATAATTCATTATCTATATGCCTACGTTATCCTATACAACACGTCATTTCCCACAACATTTTAATCTCTGATACACAGCTGCTCTTCTTTACAACAGCGTCAACTTTAGCCTGTGTGTAGAAAGCGTTATTATAGCCATTTATAATGAATACATATTTACAGAACTTACTCAAATTAAGATGACAGCCGATGTGTTGAATCTTTTAACATTATTACCAGTTAGGTGGGTTATGTTTACAATAAAGATACTTCTAATCATCTGATTTAATATGTTGTCTATAAAGATTCGTTATATGAGTGGCCATATTGTTCGTAGTTCTCGCTTTCCTCAAGTGTTAAACTGGTAAGCGCTGTTTTCAATGCCTCAACCAAATCTTTATGGATTACCTATGAATATGTCACTTACGTGATGCAGCCAATATGATATTGCCATTATTGGACTAAGAAATATACTTAGGTAGACTAATCTTCACAGTGTCTGTGTCTATTACCACGTCAAAGCTGTTAATAAGTGATAAACAAAAAATATATGTTTCCTTCATGACATAACTGCTCTGGTCCTTTTCTAAATGTAACAGATCATTCTCACTGGTCTAATTGACCATTAAGGTTGCGTCGTAAATACCGTTCAGTTGGAAAAGGAAATAGAATTATGAACAAATCCAATACAGATGTGTAGAATACAACACATCAAAGTGGTGTCGACCTTTCAGAGTCAGACCAAGGCCTGTCCACTCATAAAGGTGTCGGAAGAGATGTCCTCTGCTCGCTCTGATCAAGGACCGGGAACGGGAAAGAATGTCAAACTCTGATGTTTGTCCGTTCCAGGATCTAAATAACGTCATTAGGGGCTCGCGCTAGGCTTCCACTATTTAATTGACAGTTTTGGTTTATGACAGGAGAGAGTTAGAGTAACACGGTGAGAGACACTGTTAATCTGACATGTATTAAAACCTCTGTCTACAGCACTAGGCTACCAGGCCTACACTATGTAGGGAAACTAAACAGATGGGAATGGCTCGAATGGTGTACTGTGAATTTAGGTGGAGCTATGTGGTCTATTTAAGTGTTGTAGCTAGGTGGAACTAGGTGGTGTAGCTAGGAGGTTAGCTAGGTGGAGCTAGATGGAACAAGGTGGTGTAGCTAGGTGGAGTAGATAGGTTAAACTAGGTGAAGCTTGGTGGCAGAGCTAGGTGGAGCTAGGTGGAAAAGTGGAGCAAGGTGGAATTAGCTGGAGCAAGGTGGAGCTAGGTGGAGCAAGGTGGAGCAAGGTGGAAATAGCTGGAGCAAGGTGGAGCTAGGTGGAGCTAGTTGGAGCAAAGTGGAGCAAGGTGGAAATAGCTGGAGCAAGGTGGAGCTAGTTGGAGCAAGGAGGAGAAAAGTGGAGCTAGGTGGAGCTAGGTGGAGCAAGGTTGAGCATGGAGGAGCAAAGTGGAGCAAGATGGAGCAAGGTGGAGCTAGGTGGAGCAAGGAGGAGCAAAGTGGAGCTAGGTGGAGCTAGGTGGAGCAAGGAGGAGCAAAGTGGAGCAAGGTGGAGCAAGGAGGAGCAAAGTGGAGCAAGGTGGAGCTAGGTGGAGCAAGGCGGAGCAAAGTGGAGCTAGGTGGAGCAAGGTGGAGCTAGGTGGAGGTGGAGTTAGGTGGAGCTAGGTGGAGGTGGAGCAAGGAGGAGCAAGGTGGTGGAGCTAGGTGGAGGTGGAGCTAGGTGGAGCTAGGTGGAGGTGGAGCAAGGAGGAGCAAGGTGGTGGAGCTAGGTGGTGAAGCTAGGTGGTGGAGCTAGGTGGAGCTAGGTGGAGGTGGAGCAATCCCTTTACTGGAACTAAGAGGCCTTGCCTGAACCAGCATTATTCCTCCTCCTTTGGGGCAGATATCGTTTCCTGGCATCCACCAAACCCAGATTCGTATGTCGGACTGCCAGATGGTGAAGCGTGATTCATCACTCCAGAGAAAACGTTTCCACTGCTCCAGAGAGCAATGGCGGTGAGCTTTACACCACACCAGTCAATGCATTGGAATTGCGCATTGTCATCTTAGGCTTGTGTACAGCTGCTCTGCCATTATTAGGCCAGAACGTTTTTGGTGTTATTACATACAGCCAGAAATAACTTTGGGATATCAGAGTGGAGGTAACTCACCAGCATTACGACCAGGAATACGACTTTCCCAAATTGGATCCTTTGTTCGTATCCCCCAGAGTTTTCTTCCAGATGCCGTCGGCAGAGAAGAGGTATTTGGAGTGGACTTCGAGTCCGACTCAGGAGGCGTGCACACCATCCACCACTTCTGAGTATATTATCAAATCAAATCAAATTTTATTTGTCACATACACATGGTTAGCAGATGTTAATGCGAGTGTAGCGAAATGCTTGTGTGATGTACTGTATGGAGAGCCATGATTCTGTAAAACAGAGTATGTTGCAGCCCCTGACGTCTCTCTGGAAGGAAAACTCGCTAAGAAAACTCGCTAACTCGCTAATGTTCAGTCCCTGGACAGTAAAGTAGATGAGCTCAGGGCGAGGATCTCCTTCCAGAGAGACGTCAGGGGCTGCAACATACTCTGTTTTACAGAATCATGGCTCTCCATACAAGTTCCCATCCATACATTCAGCTGGGTTCTCAGTACATCGCGCAGACAGAAATAAAGAACTCTCTGGGATGAAGAAAGACGGAGGTGTATGTTTCATGATTAACAACTCATAACGTAAAGAAACTCAAGTCCTTTTGTTCACCTGTCCTCTAATATCTCACAATCAAACGTTGACCGTATTACCTCCCAAGAAAATTCTCTTCAGTTATAGTCACAGCTGTGTATATTCCGCCTCAAGCCGATACCACGTCTTCCCTCAGGGAACTACACAGGAGTTTATGCAAACTGGAACCACATATCCTGAGGCCACATTTATTGTAGCTGGGGACTTTAACAAAGCAAATCTGAGGAAAACGCTTCCGAAGTTTTATCAACACATTGCCTGTAGTACTCTCACTTCAAAAACTCTCTAACACTTTTACTCTCCCTTCCTGGATGTCTACAAGGCCCTACCCCGCCTAACCTTTGGCAAATCATATCATGACTCCATTCTGCTCCTCCCTTCCTATAGACAGAAACTCAAACAGTAACTACCCGTGCTAAGGTCTATTCAACGCTGGTCTTACCGATTGGAATCAATGCTTCAATATTGTTTTGATCATAAGGACTAGGATATATTCCGGGTTTCCTCTGAGAATAATACTGACGTATACACTGACACACGGTGACTGAGTTCATCAGGAAGTGTATAGAGGATGTTGTCCCCACTGTGACTATTAAAACCTACCCAAACTAAAAACTGTGGATAGATGGCAGCATTCGCACAAAACTGAAAGCGCGAACCATTGTATTTAACCACGGCAAGGTGACTGGGAATACAGTATGGTCGAATACAAACAGTGTAGTTACTCCCTTCGTAAGGCAATCAAACAGGCAAAGCGTCTACAGAGACAAAGTGGAGTCGCAATTCAACAGTTCAGACACGAGATGTATGTGGCAGGGACACCGGACAATCACGGATTACAAAGAGAAAACCAGCCACATCGCGGACACCGATGTCTTGCTCCCGGACAAGCTAAACACCTTCTTTACCCTCTTTGAGCATAACAGTGCCACCAACGCGGATAGATAATGTATAGATCATCTCCATATAGATCATGGGTGGATCCTATTCGGATAGATAATGTATGAATCCTCTTCAGATAGATCATGTATGGATCCTCTTCAAATAGATAATGTATGCATATTCCTCATTGTGTGGTCGTGCATTCCTCCTCATAATGTATGCCTCAGCCACAGCGTTCTCAGTGTAAAGTTTAAAGGGACAACTGTGACCTCCATCTCACGTCAGGTTCTGAGAATGGATTTAAAATAATGAATTTCTCACTCACTGGAACAGCTCTGTGCTATTGTACTGTGGAAATATGAAACGATACAAGAGGCTCCTTTCTCTTAACGTGAGCTTAGCCAAGTCATTAGGAATCCATACAAGTGAAAATATATCCTGAGAGGACTTTGAAAGCGCTGTCAATCTGGGAGAATGAAATGTAGCACAGTAAACTGGGTTGTTATAGCTGACAGGCCTTCTGAGCAGACAGTGGTTGTGTCCCACATGGCACCCTATTCCCTACATAGTGCACTACTTTGAGATGTTCAGAGAAAGCAAAATCAGTGCTCTATGTAGGGAATAGGGTGTTATTTTGGACGTAGTCAATACAACTCCCTGGCACCATTAAAACTAAGGGGAGAATAGTAAGAGAGATCTGTCACATTGTATATATAGCTACTCTACTAAGGACAATACAGAGAAATCACTTCATACATCTTCTGGGCAAATGAATGGCTTATCTGCTACTGTAGATAGTACTGATCTCTGTCAGTCGGGGGATGACGGTGTGACAGGATTTTAAACACATCTGAACCTCTTCAATTAAAGAAAAATGAACATATTATTATTATATTATTTCAAAACGAATTACTGTACATCCCGGATTAATGTACAATATGGTAACAACATGGTACCAACATGGTAACAACATTTTTATTTTTTTTAAATTTTTTTTTTATTTCACCTTTATTTAACCAGGTAGGCTAGTTGAGAACAAGTTCTCATTTGCAACTGCGACCTGGCCAAGATAAAGCATAGCAGTGTGAGCATACAACAAAGAGTTACACATGGAGTAAACAATTAACAAGTCAATAACACAGTAGAAAACGAAGGGGGGGTCTATATACAATGTGTGCAAAAGGCATGAGGAGGTAGGCAAATAATTACAATTTTGCAGATTAACACTGGAGTGATAAAAGATCAGATGGTCATGTACAGGTAGAGATATTGGTGTGCAGAAGAGCAGAAAAGTAAATAAATAGAAACAGTACGGGGATGAGGTAGGTGAAAAGGGTGGGCTATTTACCAATAGACTATGTACAGCTGCAGCGATCGGTTAGCTGCTCAGATAGCTGATGTTTGAAGTTGGTGAGGGAGATAAAAGTCTCCAACTTCAGCGATTTTTGCAATTCGTTCCAGTCACAGGCAGCAGAGTACTGGAACGAAAGGCGGCCAAATGAGGTGTTGGCTTTAGGGATGATCAGTGAGATACACCTGCTGGAGCGCGTGCTACGGATGGGTGTTGCCATCGTGACCAGTGAGCTGAGATAAGGCGGAGCTTTACCTAGCATAGACTTGTAGATGACCTGGAGCCAGTGGGTCTGGCGACGAATATGTAGCGAGGGCCAGCCGACTAGAGCATACAAGTCGCAGTGGTGGGTAGTATAAGGTGCTTTAGTGACAAAACGGATGGCACTGTGATAGACTGCATCCAGTTTGCTGAGTAGAGTGTTGGAAGCCATTTTGTAGATGACATCGCCGAAGTCGAGGATCGGTAGGATAGTCAGTTTTACTAGGGTAAGCTTGGCGGCTTGAGTGAAGGAGGCTTTGTTGCGGAATAGAAAGCCGACTCTTGATTTGATTTTCGATTGGAGATGTTTGATATGAGTCTGGAAGGAGAGTTTGCAGTCTAGCCAGACACCTAGGTACTTATAGACGTCCACATATTCTAGGTCGGAACCATCCAGGGTGGTGATGCTAGTCGGGCATGCAGGTGCAGGCAGCGACCGGTTGAAAAGCATGCATTTGGTCTTACTAGCGTTTAAGAGCAGTTGGAGGCCACGGAAGGAGTGTTGTATGGCATTGAAGCTTGTTTGGAGGTTAGATAGCACAGTGTCCAAAGACGGGCCGAAAGTATATAGAATGGTGTCGTCTGCGTAGAGGTGGATCAGGGAATCGCCCGCAGCAAGAGCAACATCATTGATATACACAGAGAAAAGAGTCGGCCCGAGAATTGAACCCTGTGGCACCCCCATAGAGACTGCCAGAGGACCGGACAGCATGCCCTCCGATTTGACACACTGAACTCTGTCTGCAAAGTAATTGGTGAACCAGGCAAGGCAGTCATCCGAAAAACCGAGGCTACTGAGTCTGCCGATAAGAATACGGTGATTGACAGAGTCGAAAGCCTTGGCGAGGTCGATGAAGACGGCTGCACAGTACTGTCTTTTATCGATGGCGGTTATGATGTCGTTTAGTACCTTGAGTGTGGCTGAGGTGCACCCATGACCGGCTCGGAAACCAGATTGCACAGCGGAGAAGGTACGGTGGGATTCGAGATGGTCAGTGACCTGTTTGTTGACTTGGCTTTCGAAGACCTTAGATAGGCAGGGCAGGATGGATATAGGTCTGTAACAGTTTGGGTCCAGGGTGTCTCCCCCTTTGAAGAGGGGGATGACTGCGGCAGCTTTCCAATCCTTGGGGATCTCAGACGAGATGAAAGAGAGGTTGAACAGGCTGGTAATAGGGGTTGCGACAATGGTGGCAGATAGTTTCAGAAATAGAGGGTCCAGATTGTCAAGCCCAGCTGATTTGTACGGGTCCAGGTTTTGCAGCTCTTTCAGAACATCTGCTATCTGGATTTGGGTAAAGGAGAACCTGGAGAGGCTTGGGCGAGGAGCTGCGGGGGGGGCGGAGCTGTTGGCCGAGGTTGAAGTAGCCAGGCGGAAGGCATGGCCAGCCGTTGAGAAATGCTTATTGAAGTTTTCGATAATCATGGATTTATCAGTGGTGACCGTGTTACCTAGCCTCAGTGCAGTGGGCAGCTGGGAGGAGGTGCTCTTGTTCTCCATGGACTTCACAGTGTCCCAGAACTTTTTGGAGTTGGAGCTACAGGATGCAAACTTCTGCCTGAAGAAGCTGGCCTTAGCTTTCCTGACTGACTGCGTGTATTGGTTCCGGACTTCCCTGAACAGTTGCATATCACGGGGACTATTCGATGCTATTGCAGTCCGCCACAGGATGTTTTTGTGCCGGTCGAGGGCAGTCAGGTCTGGGGTGAACCAAGGGCTGTATCTGTTCTTAGTTCTGCATTTTTTGAACGGAGCATGCTTATCTAAAATGGTGAGGAAGTTACTTTTAAAGAATGACCAGGCATCCTCAACTGACGGGATGAGGTCAATGTCCTTCCAGGATACCCGGGCCAGGTCGATTAGAAAGGCCTGCTCACAGAAGTGTTTTAGGGAGCGCTTGACAGTGATGAGGGGTGGTCGTTTGACTGCGGCTCCGTAGCGGATACAGGCAATGAGGCAGTGATCGCTGAGATCCTGGTTGAAGACAGCGGAGGTGTATTTGGAGGGCCAGTTGGTCAGGATGACGTCTATGAGGGTGCCCTTGTTTACAGAGTTAGGGTTGTACCTGGTGGGTTCCTTGATGATTTGTGTGAGATTGAGGGCATCTAGCTTAGATTGTAGGACTGGCGGGGTGTTAAGCATATCCCAGTTTAGGTCACCTAACAGAACAAACTCTGAAGCTAGATGGGGGGCGATCAATTCACAAATGGTGTCCAGGGCACAGCTGGGAGCTGAGGGGGGTCGGTAGCAGGCGGCAACCGTGAGAGACTTATTTCTGGAGAGAGTAATTTTCAAAATTAGTAGTTCGAACTGTTTGGGTATGGACCTGGAAAGTATGACATTACTTTGCAGGCCATCTCTGCAGTAAACTGCAACTCCTCCCCCTTTGGCGGTTCTATCTTGACGGAAGATGTTATAGTTGGGTATGGAAATCTCTGAATTTTTGGTGGCCTTCCTGAGCCAGGATTCAGACACAGCAAGGACATCAGGGTTAGCAGAGTGTGCTAAAGCAGTGAGTAAGACAAACTTAGGGAGGAGGCTTCTGATGTTGACATGCATGAAACCAAGGCTTTTTCGAACACAGAAGTCAACAAATGAGGGTGCCTGGGGACATGCAGGGCCTGGGTTTACCTCCACATCACCCGCGGGACAGAGAAGGAGTAGTATGAGGGTGCGGCTAAAGGCTATCAAAACTGGTCGCCTAGAGCGTTGGGGACAGAGAATAAGAGGAGCAGGTTTCTGGGCATGGTAGAATATATTCAGGGCATAATGCGCAGAACATGGTAACAACATGGTAACAACATGGTAACAACATGGTAACAACATACTGATTAATGTACAATATGGTAACAACATGGTAACAACATGGTAACAACATACTGATTAATGTACAATATGGTAACAACATGGTAACAACATGGTAACAACATGGTAACAACATACTGATTAATGTACAACATGGTAACAACATGGTAACAACATGGTAACAACATGGTAACAACATGGTAACAACATACTGATTAATGTACAACATGGTAACAACATGGTAACAACATGGTAACAACATACCGATTAATGTACAACATGGTAACAACATGTAACAACATGGTAACAACATGGTAACAACATACTGATTAATGTACAATATGGTAACAACATGGTAACAACATACTGATTAATGTACAATATGGTAACAACATGGTAACAACATGGTAACAACATACTGATTAATGTACAACATGGTAACAACATGGTAACAACATACTGATTAATGTACAATATGGTAACAACATGGTAACAACACACTGATTAAAGTACAACATGGTAACAACATGGTAACAACATACTGATTAATGTACAACATGTTAACAACATGTAACAACATGGTACCAACATGGTAACAACATACTGATTAATGTACAATATGGTAACAACATGTAACAACATGGTAACAACATGGTAACAACATGGTAACAACATACTGATTAATGTACAACATGGTAACAACATGTAACAACATGGTAACAACATGGTGATTAATGTACAACATGGTAACAACATACTGATTAATGTACAACATGGTAACAACATGGTAACAACATGGTAACAACATGGTAACAACATACTGATTAATGTACAACATGGTAACAACATGTAACAACATGGTAACAACATGGTAACAACATGGTGATTAATGTACAACATGGTAACAACATGGTAACAACATACTGATTAATGTACAATATGGTAACAACATGGTAACAGCACAAAGTTTTAAACTGAAACATTATGGTAACAAAGTACTGCATTACACAGGAACAACATGGTAACAAAGTACTGCATTACACAGAAACAACATGGTAACAAAGTACTGCATTACACAGGAACAACATGGTAACAAAGTACTGCATTACACAGGAACAACATGGTAACAAAGTACTGCATTAAACAGGAACAACATGGTAACAAAGTACTGCATTAAACAGGAACAACATGGTAACAAAGTACAGCATTACACAGGAACAACATGGTAACAAAGTACTGCATTACACAGGAACAACATGGTAACAAAGTACTGCATTACACAGGAACAACATGGTAACAAAGTACTGCATTACACAGGAACAACATGGTAACAAGGTACTGCATTACACAGGAACAACATGGTAACAAAGTACTGCATTACACAGGAACAACATGGTAACAAAGTACTGCACTACACAGGAACAACATGGTAACAAAGTACTGCATTACACAGGAACAACATGGTAACAAAGTACTGCATTACACAGGAACAACATGGTAACAAAGTACTGCATTACACAGGAACAACATGGTAACAAAGTACTGAATTACACAGGAACAACATGGTAACAAAGTACTGCACTACACAGGAACAACATGGTAACAAAGTACTGCATTACACAGGAACAACATGGTAACAAAGTACTGTATTACACAGGAACAACATGGTAACAACGTACTGCATTACACAGGAACAACATGGTAACAAAGTACTGCATTACACAGGAACAACATGGTAACAAAGTACTGCACTACACAGGAACAACATGGTAACAAAGTACTGCATTACACAGGAACAACATGGTAACAAAGTACTGCATTACACAGGAACAACATGGTAACAAAGTACTGCATTACACAGGAACAACATGGTAACAAAGTACTGCATTACACAGGAACAACATGGTAACAAAGTACTGCACTACACAGGAACAACATGGTAACAAAGTACTGCATTACACAGGAACAACATGGTAACAAAGTACTGCATTACACAGGAACAACATGGTAACAAAGTACTGCATTACACAGGAACAACATGGTAACAAAGTACTGAATTACACAGGAACAACATGGTAACAAAGTACTGCACTACACAGGAACAACATGGTAACAAAGTACTGCATTACACAGGAACAACATGGTAACAAAGTACTGTATTACACAGGAACAACATGGTAACAAAGTACTGCATTACACAGGAACAACATGGTAACAAAGTACTGCATTACACAGGAACAACATGGTAACAAAGTACTGCACTACACAGGAACAACATGGTAACAAAGTACTGCATTACACAGGAACAACATGGTAACAAAGTACTGCATTACACAGGAACAACATGGTAACAAAGTACTGCATTACACAGGAACAACATGGTAACAAAGTACTGAATTACACAGGAACAACATGGTAACAAAGTACTGCACTACACAGGAACAACATGGTAACAAAGTACTGCATTACACAGGAACAACATGGTAACAAAGTACTGCATTACACAGGAACAACATGGTAACAAAGTACTGCATTACACAGAACACCATGGTAACAAAGTACTGCATTACATAGAAACACCATGGTAACAAAGTATTGCATTACACAGGAACAACATGGTAACAAAGTACTGCATTACACAGGAACAACATGGTAACAAAGTACTGCACTACACAGGAACAACATGGTAACAAAGTACTGCATTACACAGGAACAACATGGTAACAAAGTACTGCACTACACAGGAACAACATGGTAACAAAGTACTGCATTAAACAGGAACAACATGGTAACAAAGTACTGCATTACACAGGAACAACATGGTAACAAAGTACTGCATTACACAGGAACAACATGGTAACACAGTACTGCATTACACAGGAACAACATGGTAACAAAGTACTGCATTACATAGAAACACCATGTTAACAAAGTACTGTAATCCTCAGAAATATAATGGTAACAACATACTGTATTACACAGAAATATAATGGTAACATACTGTATTACACAGAAATATAATGGTAACATACTGTATTACACAGAAATATAATGGTAACATACTGTATTACACAGAAATATAATGGTAACATACTGTAATCCTCAGAAATATAATGGTAACATACTGTATTACACAGAAATATAATGGTAACAACATACTGTATTACACAGAAATATAATGGTAACATACTGTAATCCTCAGAAACATAATGGTAACAACATACTGTATTACACAGAAATATAATGGTAACATACGGTATTACACAGAAACATTATGGTAACAAAATACTGTATTACACAGAAATATAATGGTAACATACTGTATTACAAAGAAATATAATGGTAACATACTGTATTACACAGAAACATTATGGTAACATACTGTATTACACAGAAATATAATGGTAACAACATACTGTATTACACAGAAATATAATGGTAACATTATACTGTATTACACAGAAATATAATGGTAACAACATACTGTATTACACAGAAATATAATGGTAACATACTGTATTACACAGAAACATTATGGTAACATACTGTATTACACAGAAACATTATGGTAACAACATACTGTATTACACATAAACATTATGGTAACAACATACTGTATTACACAGAAATATAATGGTAACAACATACTGTATTACACAGAAATATAATGGTAACATACGGTATTACACAGAAACATTATGGTAACAACATACTGTATTACACAGAAAAATAATGGTAACATACTGTATTACACAGAAACATTATGGTAACATACTGTATTACACAGAAATATAATGGTAACAACATACTGTATTACACAGTAATATAATGGTAACATACTGTATTACACAGAAATATAATGGTAACAACATACTGTATTACACATAAATATAATGGTAACATACTGTATTACACAGAAATATAATGGTAACAACATACTGTATTACACAGAAATATAATGGTAACATACTGTATTACACAGAAACATAATGGTAACAACATACTGTATTACACAGAAATATAATGGTAACATACTGTATTACACAGAAACATAATGGTAACAACATACTGTATTACACAGAAATATAATGGTAACATACTGTATTACACAGAAATATAATGGTAAGAACATACTGTATTACACAGAAATATAATGGTAACATACTGTATTACACAGAAACATAATGGTAACAACATACTGTATTACACAGAAATATAATGGTAACATACTGTATTACACAGAAACATAATGGTAACAACATACTGTATTACACAGAAATATAATGGTAACATACTGTATTACACAGAAACATAATGGTAACAACATACTGTATTACACAGAAATATAATGGTAACAACATACTATATTACACAGAAATATAATGGTAACATTATACTGTATTACACAGAAATATAATGGTAACAACATACTGTATTACACAGAAATATAATGGTAACATTATACTGTATTACACTGAAATATAATGGTAACAACATACTGTATTACACAGAAATATAATGGTAACATACTGTATTACACAGAAACATTATGGTAACATACTGTATTACACAGAGACATTATGGTAACAACATACTGTATTACACAGAAATATAATGGTAACATACTGTATTACACATAAATATAATGGTAACAACATACTGTATTACACAGAAATATAATGGTAACAACATACTGTATTACACAGAAATATAATGGTAACATACGGTATTACACAGAAACATTATGGTAACAACATACTGTATTACACAGAAATATAATGGTAACATACTGTATTACACAGAAATATAATGGTAACATACTGTATTACACAGAAACATTATGGTAACATACTGTATTACACAGAAATATAATGGTAACAACATACTGTATTACACAGTAATATAATGGTAACATACTGTATTACACAGAAATATAATGGTAACATACTGTATTACACAGAAATATAATGGTAACATACTGTATTACACAGAAATATAATGGTAACAACATACTGTATTACACAGAAATATAATGGTAACATACTGTATTACACAGAAACATAATGGTAACAACATACTGTATTACACAGAAATATAATGGTAACATACTGTATTACACAGAAATATAATGGTAAGAACATACTGTATTACACAGAAATATAATGGTAACATACTGTATTACACAGAAACATAATGGTAACAACATACTGTATTACACAGAAATATAATGGTAACATACTGTATTACACAGAAATATAATGGTAACATACTGTATTACACAGAAATATAATGGTAACATACTGTATTACACAGAAATATAATGGTAACATACTGTATTACACAGAAATATAATGGTAACAACATACTGTATTACACAGAAATATAATGGTAACATTATACTGTATTACACTGAAATATAATGGTAACAACATACTGTATTACACAGAAATATAATGGTAACATACTGTATTACACAGAAACATTATGGTAACATACTGTATTACACAGAGACATTATGGTAACAACATACTGTATTACACAGAAATATAATGGTAACATACTGTATTACACAGAAATATAATGGTAACAACATACTGTATTACACAGAAATATAATGGTAACAACATACTGTATTACACAGAAATATAATGGTAACATACGGTATTACACAGAAACATTATGGTAACAACATACTGTATTACACAGAAATATAATGGTAACATACTGTATTACACAGAAATATAATGGTAACATACTGTATTACACAGAAATATAATGGTAACAACATACTGTATTACACAGTAATATAATGGTAACATACTGTATTACACAGAAATATAATGGTAACATACTGTATTACACAGAAATATAATGGTAACATACTGTATTACACAGAAATATAATGGTAACAACATACTGTATTACACAGAAATATAATGGTAACATACTGTATTACACAGAAATATAATGGTAACAACATACTGTATTACACAGAAATATAATGGTAACATACTGTATTACACAGAAACATAATGGTAACAACATACTGTATTACACAGAAATATAATGGTAACATACTGTATTACACAGAAATATAATGGTAACATACTGTATTACACAGAAATATAATGGTAACATACTGTATTACACAGAAATATAATGGTAACAACATACTGTATTACACAGAAATATAATGGTAACATACTGTATTACACAGAAACATAATGGTAACAACATACTGTATTACACAGAAATATAATGGTAACATACTGTATTACACAGAAATATAATGGTAAGAACATACTGTATTACACAGAAATATAATGGTAACATACTGTATTACACAGAAACATAATGGTAACAACATACTGTATTACACAGAAATATAATGGTAACATACTGTATTACACAGAAATATAATGGTAACATACTGTATTACACAGAAATATAATGGTAACATACTGTATTACACAGAAATATAATGGTAACATACTGTATTACACAGAAATATAATGGTAACAACATACTGTATTACACAGAAATATAATGGTAACATTATACTGTATTACACTGAAATATAATGGTAACAACATACTGTATTACACAGAAATATAATGGTAACATACTGTATTACACAGAAACATTATGGTAACATACTGTATTACACAGAGACATTATGGTAACAACATACTGTATTACACAGAAATATAATGGTAACATACTGTATTACACAGAAATATAATGGTAACAACATACTGTATTACACAGAAATATAATGGTAACAACATACTGTATTACACAGAAATATAATGGTAACATACGGTATTACACAGAAACATTATGGTAACAACATACTGTATTACACAGAAATATAATGGTAACATACTGTATTACACAGAAATATAATGGTAACATACTGTATTACACAGAAACATTATGGTAACATACTGTATTACACAGAAATATAATGGTAACAACATACTGTATTACACAGTAATATAATGGTAACATACTGTATTACACAGAATATAATGGTAACATACTGTATTACACAGAAATATAATGGTAACATACTGTATTACACAGAAATATAATGGTAACAACATACTGTATTACACAGAAATATAATGGTAACATACTGTATTACACAGAAATATAATGGTAACAACATACTGTATTACACAGAAATATAATGGTAACATACTGTATTACACAGAAACATAATGGTAACAACATACTGTATTACACAGAAATATAATGGTAACATACTGTATTACACAGAAATATAATGGTAACAACATACTGTATTACACAGAAATATAATGGTAACATACTGTATTACACAGAAACATAATGGTAACAACATACTGTATTACACAGAAATATAATGGTAACATACTGTATTACACAGAAATATAATGGTAACATACTGTATTACACAGAAATATAATGGTAACAACATACTGTATTACACAGAAATATAATGGTAACATACTGTATTACACAGAAACATAATGGTAACAACATACTGTATTACACAGAAATATAATGGTAACAACATACTGTATTACACAGAAATATAATGGTAACATACTGTATTACACAGAAGCATAATGGTAACAACATACTGTATTACACAGAAATATAATGGTAACATACTGTATTACACAGAAATATAATGGTAACATACTGTATTACACAGGAATATAATGGTAACATACTGTATTACACAGAAATATAATGGTAACATACTGTATTACACAGAAATATAATGGTAACATACTGTATTACACAGAAATATAATGGTAACAACATACTGTATTACACAGAAATATAATGGTAACATACTGTATTACACAGAAACATAATGGTAACAACATACTGTATTACACAGAAATATAATGGTAACATACTGTATTACACAGAAATATAATGGTAACATACTGTATTACACAGGAATATAATGGTAACATACTGTATTACACAGAAATATAATGGTAACATACTGTATTACACAGAAATATAATGGTAACATACTGTATTACACATAAATGTAATGGTAACATACTGTATTACACAGAAATATAATGGTAACATCATACTGTATTACACAGAAATATAATGGTAACATACTGTATTACACAGAAATATAATTGTAACGACATACTGTATCACACAGAAATATAATGGTAACGACATACTGTATTACACAGAAATATAATGGTAACGACATACTGTATTACACAGAAATATAATGGTAACACAGCACAGGCAGAGATTGTTAACAGTTTCATACTGATCTCTAATCAGAACGTAGAAACAGAGACAGACAGTAGTGCCTTAATGGTTATGAGAGGTGAGAGGAGTTCTCAGAGGACTCTGTCTTATGGCCCTGCTGTCTCCCTGCATCCAGCCAGGCAACTGGCCATGTCTGACATGATGTGATTAGGTGTAAATGAAAGCTTTATTCACTGTCACTGAGGATTATCTGAACAGCTTTAGGAAGCCTTTGTTCTAGACCACCACTTTCAGTCCTTCCTCTGCTGATATCATCAGTTACAACCAGTAGAGCCCCACCTGTTTTCACTCACATTCAAAACAAATAATAAATATATATATATGTATATATAAACATTTGGGGGCTTGCCTGTTATGCATGTTATTTTGGCATTAATACGAGTCACATACCAGTTTGTAAAAAAATATATATATGTCATTGAGTTAATAAAGCCGCATACATACATGGTCTCTATTTGTTTTCTTCAGTAAGGCAGCTCCAAAATGCAGGTGTTTCAGCCTAGCTCAGCGCTTTCTGTGCAGAAAATAGGAGCGTTGCGCTGTGATTGGCTCAGTGTTCTGTCACTCATGGGAACCTACATCACCCATCCTTAATAATGGTAGACATCGAACATTCTAGCCCTCTGGGTCCTGCCATATACTGTAGTTACATTAGCAGTGCCCTTCCAAGAAGGCTCAAGGTCATTGGCCACAGATAAAAGGACTTCAAATCACGTTAAATGCACATTAGCTTTGATTGGACTGATCATGTCAACATCTTACTTTCAACAGCTAGCAGTCATCATCATGAATCAAGTCGACAATCTACTGGCAAATGCTTTTTAATCCTTGTCATACGAAGAGAAATAATGAAGATAAATTAAAGATTAAATGTATCAGTGCTCATCGGCCATTGGATATAAACATTACACAACAATTTTGAAATCGCAAATTCAACAATGAGTGGAAGGAATCGGTGACAGTGGCTAACTGCAAGCATTGCAACTGGGAAGTCGGGAATAAACGAGCTCAGACTGGGAAAATACATTTTGAACGGTCATCCAACTCGGAATTGTAAACCTCTTTCTCTTTCTTTGATGAGAAAATTTGGACACGAAGGACCGCCACGCCACCTTCCTGTTCAAGTGAGCATATCACTGTAACGGTCGTCGTATGAAGGAGAAGAGGAAGACCAATGCGCAGTGTGGTAAGTGTCCATAGTTAATAGAACAAACTGAACACGACAAAATACAAAAATAACAGAGTGAAATAACAAACGGAAACAGTTCCGTGTGGAACACACAGACACAGGAAATAATCACCCACAACTCAAAAGTGAAACCAGGCAACCTAAGGAATCAAATCAAATCACATTTTATTTGTCACATAGACACAAGTGTAAGGGATAAAGAATATGTACATAAAGATATATGAGTGAGTGATGGTACAGAGCGGCATAGGCAAGATACAGTAGATGGTATTGAGTGCAGTATATACATATGAGATGAGTATGTAAACAAAGTGGCATAGTTAAAGTGGCTAGTGATACATATATTACATAAGGATGCAGTCGATGATATAGAGTACAGTATATACGTATGCATAAGAGATGAATAATGTAGGGTAAGTAACATTATATAAGGTAGCATTGTTTAAAGTGGCTAGTGATATATTTACATCATTTCCCATCAATTCCCATTATTAAAGTGGCTGGAGTTGAGTCAGTGTCATTGACAGTGTGTTGGCAGCAGCCACTCAATGTTAGTGGTGGCTGTTTAACAGTCTGATGGCCTTGAGATAGAAGCTGTTTTTCAGTCTCTCGGTCCCAGCTTTGATGCACCTGTACTGACCTCGCCTTCTGGATGATAGCAGGGTGAACAGGCGGTGGCTCGGGTGGTTGATGTCCTTGATGATCTTTATGGCCTTCCTGTAGCATCGGGTGGTGTAGGTGTCCTGGAGGGCAGGTAGTTTGTCCCCGGTGATGCGTTGTGCAGACCTCACTACCCTCTGGAGAGCCTTACGGTTGAGGGCGGTGCAGTTGCCATACCAGGCAGTGATACAGCCCGCCAGGATGCTCTCGATTGTGCATCTGTAGAAGTTTGTGAGTGCTTTTGGTGACAAGCCGAATTTCTTCAGCCTCCTGAGGTTGAAGAGGCGCTGCTGCGCCTTCTTCACGATGCTGTCTGTGTGAGTGGACCAATTCAGTTTGTCTGTGATGTGTATGCTGAGGAACTTAAAACTTGCTACCCTCTCCACTACTGTTCCATCGATGTGGATAGGGGGGTGTTCCCTCTGCTGTTTCATGAAGTCCACAATCATCTCCTTAGTTTTGTTGACGTTGAGTGTGAGGTTATTTTCCTGACACCACACTCCGAGGGCCCTCACCTCCTCCCTGTAGGCCGTCTCGTCGTTGTTGGTAATCAAGCCTACCACTGTTGTGTCGTCCGCAAACTTGATGATTGAGTTGGAGGCGTGCGTGGCCACGCAGTCGTGGGTGAACAGGGAGTACAGGAGAGGGCTCAGAACGCACCCTTGTGGGGCCCCAGTGTTGAGGATCAGCGGGGAGGAGATGTTGTTGCCTACCCTCACCACCTGGGGGCGGCCCGTCAGGAAGTCCAGTACCCAGTTGCACAGGGCGGGGTCGAGACCCATGGTCTCGAGCTTGATAACGAGCTTGGAGGGTACTATGGTGTTGAATGCCGAGCTGTAGTCGATGAACAGCATTCTCACATAGGTATTCCTCTTGTCCAGATGGGTTAGGGCAGTGTGCAGTGTGGTTGAGATTGCATCGTCTGTGGACCTATTTGGGCGGTAAGCAAATTGGAGTGGGTCTAGGGTGTCAGGTAGGGTGGAGGTGATATGGTCCTTGACTAGTCTCTCAAAGCACTTCATGATGACGGATGTGAGTGCTACGGGGCGATAGTCGTTTAGCTCAGTTACCTTAGCTTTCTTGGGAACAGGAACAATGGTGACCCTCTTGAAGCATGTGGGAACAGCAGACTGGTATAGGGATTGATTGAATATGTCCGTAAACACACCGGCCAGCTGGTCTGCGCATGCTCTGAGGGCGCGGCTGGGGATGCCGTCTGGGCCTGCAGCCTTGCGAGGGTTAACACGTTTAAATGTCTTACTCACCTCTTGTTTGTATTCGGTCATGTTACCAGACACCTTGCCCTGATTAAAAGCAGTGGTTCGGCTTTCAGTTTCACACGAATGCTGCCCTCAATCCACGGTTTCTGGTTAGGGAATGTTTTAATCGTTGCTATGGGAACGACATCTTCAACGCACGTTCTAATGAACTCGCACACCGAATCAGCGTATTCGTCAATATTGTTATCTGGTGTAGGCTCTAACAGTTTGTGGGCACAGCTTGTCGCTGTTAAAGCATAATTAATGAATGGTTTAGTGTTGTGTTGTGTAGTGCCTTTGCTGCCATGTATTACATGTTATTGTATTTTTTTGCCCCAGTTTTACATGCTAAAATCGCCACTGGTTACAATGGAAATAATGATCATTTCCATACTTTAATGCTTTCATATCAATGTCTCATTACAGCTGGAATTATACACTTTGCACAAAATGACTGCTTCACATTTGTAAAAATGTATGTAACAATCTATTTTGCCAGACAATTCTTCTATATTCCTTAGTTTTATGAGGTCAATGCGTGATTTTATTATTTCCGTCATATCACTAACCACAGTTATCTTGTTATACTGGTGTGATGCTGTACATAACTATTTCTTTTAAGAGAAGAATACTGTTTTTGTTCATGTGTCGTGTGGACAATTCCATGCTTTATGAGGACTAATCTATACCCTGCTTTATGAGGACTATTCTATACCCTGCATTATGAGGACTGTTATATACCCTGCTTTATGAGGACTATTATATACCCTGCATTATGAGGACTATTCTATACCCTGCTTTATGAGGACTATTCTATACCCTGCTTTATGAGGACTATTCTATACCCTGCTTTATGAGGACTATTCTATACCCTGCTTTATGAGGACTATTCTATACCCTGCTTTATGAGGACTATTCTATACCCTGCTTTATGAGGACTATTCTATACCCTGCTTTATGAGGACTATTCTATACCCTGCTTTATGAGGACTATTCTATACCCTGCTTTATGAGGACTATTCTATACCCTGCTTTATGAGGACTATTCTATACCCTGCTTTATGAGGACTATTCTATACCCTGCTTTATGAGGACTATTCTATACCCTGCTTTATGAGGACTATTCTATACCCTGCTTTATGAGGACTATTCTATACCCTGCTTTATGAGGACTATTCTATACCCTGCTTTATGAGGACTATTCTATACCCTGCTTTATTAGGACTATTATATACCCTGCTTCATGAGGACTATTCTATACCCTGCTTCATGATGACTATTCTATACCCTGCGTTATGAGGACTATTATATACCCTGCTTTATGAGGACTAATCTATACCCTGCTTCATGAGGACTATTATATACCCTGCATTATGAGGACTATTCTATACCCTGCATTATGAGGACTATTATATACCCTGCTTCATGAGGACTATTCCATAAAAATGCTGGGAGGGGGGGATTATGTGATGTGTTACATTGACTCCCACTACTAGTCTGACTGTGTGTTACAGTGACTCCCACTACTAGTCTGACTGTGTGTTACAGTGACTCCCACTCCTAGTCTGATTGTGTGTTACAGTGACTCCCACTCCTAGTCTGATTGTGTGTTACAGTGACTCCCACTCCTAGTCTGATTGTGTGTTACAGTGACTCCCACTCCTAGTCTGATTGTGTGTTACAGTGACTCCCACTCCTAGTCTGATTGTGTGTTACAGTGACTCCCACTCCTAGTCTGATTGTGTGTTACAGTGACTCCCACTACTAGTCTGACTGTGTGTTACAGTGACTCCCACTCCTAGTCTGACTGTGTGTTACAGTGACTCCCACTCCTAGTCTGATTGTGTGTTACAGTGACTCCCACTCCTAGTCTGACTGTGTGTTACAGTGACTCCCACTCCTAGTCTGATTGTGTGTTACAGTGACTCCCACTCCTAGTCTGACTGTGTGTTACAGTGACTTCCACTCCTAGTTTGATAACTTCCCACCTTCAAAGCTCAGCGAGGATATTGGATGGAAAGATAAGGCCAGATGGAAAATATACATTTTGCAGGAAATGTTGTGAAATTCTCTGGGCAATGAGGACATGGAGAGGAAGTGGGTGGTTAGAACACTGATACCTTCCTTAGCTGTCACTCAAGGTCGTCAAGGAAACACAAAGAGACACCTGAACACGTGTGTTGGAAATAAGAAATAAGCAATTAGCCAACTGTCATGTTGAGGTGTGTAACACATTGTGAAGTTCAGGGTTGGGATGTTGGTCAAAGTAGACTAAAAAGAGCAGATTAAAATGAAAATACTCTAATAATTGCTTTTAAGAAAGTCCGTGGTAATTGACATGATCATAATTTCCTGAAAACTTTCTTCATCATATTCTACAGTAATTGTCTTCTTAAACTATTCAAAACCTAATTAACATGGGCATGAAACCTCCAACCCATCACTCATCAGACATCATAAAACACAAGAAGCACAACCAACACATCAGATATGATTTAACAGTCCCAGGGTACAAGGGTCTAACACAACTAACACATCAGATATGATTTAACAGTCCCAGGGTCTAACACAACTAACACATCAGATATGATTTAACAGTCCCAGGGTCTAACACAACTAACATATCAGATATGATTTAACAGTCCCAGGGTCTAACACAACTAACACATCAGATATGATTTAACAGTCCCAGGGTCTAACACAACTAACACATCAGATATGATTTAACAGTCCCAGGGTCTAACACAACTAACATATCAGATATGATTTAACAGTCCCAGGGTCTAACACAACTAACATATCAGATATGATTTAACAGTCCCAGGGTCCCAGGGTCTAACACAACTAACATATCAGATATGATTTAACAGTCCCAGGGTCCCAGGGTCTAACACAACTAACATATCAGATATGATTTAACAGTCCCAGGGTCCCAGGGTCTAACACAACTAACATATCAGATATGATTTAACAGTCCCAGGGTCTAACACAACTAACATATCAGATATGATTTAACAGTCCCAGGGTCCCAGGGTCTAACACAACTAACATATCAGATATGATTTAACAGTCCCATGTTCCCAGGGTCTAACACAACTAACATATCAGATATGATTTAACAGTCCCAGGGTCCCAGGGTCTAACACAACTAACATATCAGATATGATTTAACAGTCCCAGGGTCTAACACAACTAACACATCAGATATGATTTAACAGTCCCAGGGTCCAACACAACTAACATATCAGATATGATTTAACAGTCCCAGGGTCTAACACAACTAACACATCAGATATGATTTAACAGTCCCAGGGTCCAACACAACTAACACATCAGATATGATTTAACAGTCCCAGGGTCTAACACAACTAACATATCAGATATGATTTAACAGTCCCAGGGTCCCAGGGTCTAACACAACTAACACATCAGATATGATTTAACAGTCCCAGGGTCTAACACAACTAACATATCAGATATGATTTAACAGTCCAAGGGTCTAACACAACTAACATATCAGATATGATTTAACAGTCCCAGGGTCCCAGGGTCTAACACAACTAACATATCAGATATGATTTAACAGTCCCAGGGTCCCAGGGTCCCAGGGTCTAACACAACTAACATATCAGATATGATTTAACAGTCCCAGGGTCTAACACAACTAACATATCAGATATGATTTAACAGTCCCAGGGTCTAACACAACTAACATATCAGATATGATTTAACAGTCCCAGGGTCCCAGGGTCTAACACAACTAACACATCAGATATGATTTAACAGTCCCAGGGTCTAACACAACTAACATATCAGATATGATTTAACAGTCCCAGGGTCTAACACAACTAACATATCAGATATGATTTAACAGTCCCAGGGTCCCAGGGTCTCAGGGTCTAACAGCACTAACATATCAGATATGATTTAACAGTCCCAGGGTCTAACACAACTAACATATCAGATATGATTTAACAGTCCAAGGGTCTAACACAACTAACACATCAGATATGATTTAACAGTCCAAGGGTCTAACACAACTAACATATCAGATATGATTTAACAGTCCCAGGGTCCCAGGGTCCCAGGGTCTAACACAACTAACATATCAGATATGATTTAACAGTCCCAGGGTCCCAGGGTCCCAGGGTCTAACACAACTAACATATCAGATATGATTTAACAGTCCAAGGGTCTAACACAACTAACATATCAGATATGATTTAACAGTCCAAGGGTCTAACACAACTAACATATCAGATATGATTTAACAGTCCCAGGGTCCCAGGGTCTAACACAACTAACATATCAGATATGATTTAACAGTCCCAGGGTCCCAGGGTCCCAGGGTCTAACACAACTAACATATCAGATATGATTTAACAGTCCCAGGGTCTAACACAACTAACATATCAGATATGATTTAACAGTCCCAGGGTCCCAGGGTCCCAGGGTCTAACACAACTAACATATCAGATATGATTTAACAGTCCCAGGGTCTAACACAACTAACATATCAGATATGATTTAACAGTCCCAGGGTCTAACACAACTAACATATCAGATATGATTTAACAGTCCCAGGGTCCCAGGGTCTAACACAACTAACACATCAGATATGATTTAACAGTCCCAGGGTCTAACACAACTAACATATCAGATATGATTTAACAGTCCAAGGGTCTAACACAACTAACATATCAGATATGATTTAACAGTCCCAGGGTCTAACACAACTAACACATCAGATATGATTTAACAGTCCAAGGGTCTAACACAACTATCATATCAGATATGATTTAACAGTCCCAGGGTCCCAGGGTCTAACACAACTAACACATCAGATATGATTTAACAGTCCAAGGGTCTAACACAACTAACATATCAGATATGATTTAACAGTCCCAGGGTCCCAGGGTCTAACACAACTAACACATCAGATATGATTTAACAGTCCCAGGGTCTAACACAACTAACATATCAGATATGATTTAACAGTCCCAGGGTCTAACACAACTAACACATCAGATATGATTTAACAGTCCAAGGGTCTAACACAACTAACATATCAGATATGATTTAACAGTCCCAGGGTCCCAGGGTCTAACACCACTAACATATCAGATATGATTTAACAGTCCCAGGGTCTAACACAACTAACATATCAGATATGATGTAACAGTCCCAGGGTCTAACACAACTAACATATCAGATATGATTTAACAGTCCCAGGGTCTAACACAACTAACATATCAGATATGATTTAACAGTCCCAGGGTCTAACACAACTAACATATCAGATATGATTTAACAGTCCCAGGGTCTAACACAACTAACACATCAGATATGATTTAACAGTCCCAGGGTCTAACACAACTAACATATCAGATATGATTTAACAGTCCCAGGGTCTAACACAACTAACACATCAGATATGATTTAACAGTCCCAGGGTCTAACACAACTAACATATCAGATATGATTTAACAGTCCCAGGGTCTAACACAACTAAAATATCAGATATGATTTAACAGTCCCAGGGTCCCAGGGTCTAACACCACTAACATATCAGATATGATTTAACAGCCCCAGGGTCCCAGGGTCTAACACCACTAACATATCAGATATGATTTAACAGTCCCAGGGTCCCAGGGTCTAACACAACTAACATATCAGATATGATTTAACAGTCCCAGGGTCCCAGGGTCTAACACAACTAACATATCAGATATGATTTAACAGTCCCAGGGTCTAACACAACTAACATATCAGATATGATTTAACAGTCCCAGGGTCCCAGGGTCTAACACAACTAACATATCAGATATGATTTAACAGCCCCAGGGTCTAACACAACTAACATATCAGATATGATTTAACAGTCCCAGGGTTCCAGGGTCTAACACAACTAACATATCAGATATGATTTAACAGTCCCAGGGTCTAACACAACGAACATATCAGATATGATTTAACAGTCCCAGGGTTCCAGGGTCTAACACAACTAACATATCAGATATGATTTAACAGTCCCAGGGTCTAACACAACTAACATATCAGATATGATTTAACAGTCCCAGGGTTCCAGGGTCTAACACAACTAACATATCAGATATGATTTAACAGTCCCAGGGTCCAAGGGTCTAACACAACTAACATATCAGATATGATTTAACAGTCCCAGGGTCTAATACAACTAACATATCAGATATGATTTAACAGTCCCAGGGTTCCAGGGTCTAACACAACTAACATATCAGATATGATTTAACAGTCCCAGGGTCTAACACAACTAACATATCAGATATGATTTAACAGTCCCAGGGTCTAACACAACTAACATATCAGATATGATTTAACAGTCCCAGGGTCTAACACAACTAACATATCAGATATGATTTAACAGTCCCAGGGTCTAACACAACTAACATATTAGATATGATTTAACAGTCCCAGGGTCTAACACAACTAACATATCAGATATGATTTAACAGTCCCAGGGTCTACCACAACTAAAATATCAGATATGATTTAACAGTCCCAGGGTCCCAGGGTCTCAGGGTCTAACAGCACTAACATATCAGATATGATTTAACAGTCCCAGGGTCTAATACAACTAACATATCAGATATGATTTAACAGTCCCAGGGTCTAACACAACTAACATATCAGATATGATTTAACAGTCCCAGGGTTCCAGGGTCTAACACAACTAACATATCAGATATGATTTAACAGTCCCAGGGTCTAACACAACTAACATATTAGATATGATTTAACAGTCCCAGGGTCTAACACAACTAACATATCAGATATGATTTAACAGTCCCAGGGTCTACCACAACTAAAATATCAGATATGATTTAACAGTCCCAGGGTCCAACACCACTAACATATCAGATATGATTTAACAGTCCCAGGGTCTAACACAACTAACATATCAGATATGATTTAACAGTCCCAGGGTCTAACACAACTAACATATCAGATATGATTTAACAGTCCCAGGGTCTAACACAACTAACATATCAGATATGATTTAACAGTCCCAGGGTCTAACACAACTAACATATCAGATATGATTTAACAGTCCCAGGGTCCCAGGGTCTAATACAACTAACATATCAGATATGATTTAACAGTCCCAGGGTCCCAGGGTCTAATACAACTAACATATCAGATATGATTTAACAGTCCCAGGGTCTAACACAACTAACATATCAGATATGATTTAACAGTCCCAGGGTCTAACACAACTAACATATCAGATATGATTTAACAGTCCCAGGGTCCCAGGGTCTAACACAACTAACATATCAGATATGATTTAACAGTCCCAGGGTTCCAGGGTCTAACACAACTAACATATCAGATATGATTTAACAGTCCCAGGGTCCCAGGGTCCCAGGGTCTAACACAACTAACATATCAGATATGATTTAACAGTCCCAGGGTCCAAGGGTCTAACACAACTAACATATCAGATATGATTTAACAGTCCCAGGGTCTAACACAACTAACATATCAGATATGATTTAACAGTCCCAGGGTCTAACACAACTAACATATCAGATATGATTTAACAGTCCCAGGGTCTAATACAACTAACATATCAGATATGATTTAACAGTCCCAGTGTCCCAGGGTCAAATACAACTAACATATCAGATATGATTTAACAGTCCCAGGGTCTAACACAACTAACATATCAGATATGATTTAACAGTCCCAGGGTCCCAGGGTCTAACACAACTAACATATCAGATATGATTTAACAGCCCCAGGGTCTAACACAACTAACATATCAGATATGATTTAACAGTCCCAGGGTTCCAGGGTCTAACACAACTAACATATCAGATATGATTTAACAGTCCCAGGGTCTAACACAACGAACATATCAGATATGATTTAACAGTCCCAGGGTTCCAGGGTCTAACACAACTAACATATCAGATATGATTTAACAGTCCCAGGGTCTAACACAACTAACATATCAGATATGATTTAACAGTCCCAGGGTTCCAGGGTCTAACACAACTAACATATCAGATATGATTTAACAGTCCCAGGGTCCAAGGGTCTAACACAACTAACATATCAGATATGATTTAACAGTCCCAGGGTCTAATACAACTAACATATCAGATATGATTTAACAGTCCCAGGGTTCCAGGGTCTAACACAACTAACATATCAGATATGATTTAACAGTCCCAGGGTCCCAGGGTCTAACACAACTAACATATCAGATATGATTTAACAGTCCCAGGGTCTAACACAACTAACATATCAGATATGATTTAACAGTCCCAGGGTCCCAGGGTCTAACACAACTAACATATCAGATATGATTTAACAGCCCCAGGGTCTAACACAACTAACATATCAGATATGATTTAACAGTCCCAGGGTTCCAGGGTCTAACACAACTAACATATCAGATATGATTTAACAGTCCCAGGGTCTAACACAACGAACATATCAGATATGATTTAACAGTCCCAGGGTTCCAGGGTCTAACACAACTAACATATCAGATATGATTTAACAGTCCCAGGGTCTAACACAACTAACATATCAGATATGATTTAACAGTCCCAGGGTTCCAGGGTCTAACACAACTAACATATCAGATATGATTTAACAGTCCCAGGGTCCAAGGGTCTAACACAACTAACATATCAGATATGATTTAACAGTCCCAGGGTCTAATACAACTAACATATCAGATATGATTTAACAGTCCCAGGGTTCCAGGGTCTAACACAACTAACATATCAGATATGATTTAACAGTCCCAGGGTCTAACACAACTAACATATCAGATATGATTTAACAGTCCCAGGGTCTAACACAACTAACATATCAGATATGATTTAACAGTCCCAGGGTCTAACACAACTAACATATCAGATATGATTTAACAGTCCCAGGGTCTAACACAACTAACATATTAGATATGATTTAACAGTCCCAGGGTCTAACACAACTAACATATCAGATATGATTTAACAGTCCCAGGGTCTACCACAACTAAAATATCAGATATGATTTAACAGTCCCAGGGTCCCAGGGTCTCAGGGTCTAACAGCACTAACATATCAGATATGATTTAACAGTCCCAGGGTCTAATACAACTAACATATCAGATATGATTTAACAGTCCCAGGGTCTAACACAACTAACATATCAGATATGATTTAACAGTCCCAGGGTTCCAGGGTCTAATACAACTAACATATCAGATATGATTTAACAGTCCCAGGGTCTAACACAACTAACACATCAGATATGATTTAACAGTCCCAGGGTCTAACACAACTAACACATCAGATATGATTTAACAGTCCCAGGGTCTAACACAACTAACATATCAGATATGATTTAACAGTCCCAGGGTCTAACACAACTAACATATCAGATATGATTTAACAGTCCCAGGGTCCCAGGGTCTAACACAACTAACATATCAGATATGATTTAACAGTCCCAGGGTCCCAGGGTCTAACACAACTAACATATCAGATATGATTTAACAGTCCCAGGGTCCCAGGGTCTAACACAACTAACATATCAGATATGATTTAACAGTCCCAGGGTCTAACACAACTAACATATCAGATATGATTTAACAGTCCCAGGGTCCCAGGGTCTAACACAACTAACATATCAGATATGATTTAACAGTCCCATGTTCCCAGGGTCTAACACAACTAACATATCAGATATGATTTAACAGTCCCAGGGTCCCAGGGTCTAACACAACTAACATATCAGATATGATTTAACAGTCCCAGGGTCTAACACAACTAACACATCAGATATGATTTAACAGTCCCAGGGTCCAACACAACTAACATATCAGATATGATTTAACAGTCCCAGGGTCTAACACAACTAACACATCAGATATGATTTAACAGTCCCAGGGTCCAACACAACTAACACATCAGATATGATTTAACAGTCCCAGGGTCTAACACAACTAACATATCAGATATGATTTAACAGTCCCAGGGTCCCAGGGTCTAACACAACTAACACATCAGATATGATTTAACAGTCCCAGGGTCTAACACAACTAACATATCAGATATGATTTAACAGTCCAAGGGTCTAACACAACTAACATATCAGATATGATTTAACAGTCCCAGGGTCCCAGGGTCTAACACAACTAACATATCAGATATGATTTAACAGTCCCAGGGTCCCAGGGTCCCAGGGTCTAACACAACTAACATATCAGATATGATTTAACAGTCCCAGGGTCTAACACAACTAACATATCAGATATGATTTAACAGTCCCAGGGTCTAACACAACTAACATATCAGATATGATTTAACAGTCCCAGGGTCCCAGGGTCTAACACAACTAACACATCAGATATGATTTAACAGTCCCAGGGTCTAACACAACTAACATATCAGATATGATTTAACAGTCCCAGGGTCTAACACAACTAACATATCAGATATGATTTAACAGTCCCAGGGTCCCAGGGTCTCAGGGTCTAACAGCACTAACATATCAGATATGATTTAACAGTCCCAGGGTCTAACACAACTAACATATCAGATATGATTTAACAGTCCAAGGGTCTAACACAACTAACACATCAGATATGATTTAACAGTCCAAGGGTCTAACACAACTAACATATCAGATATGATTTAACAGTCCCAGGGTCCCAGGGTCCCAGGGTCTAACACAACTAACATATCAGATATGATTTAACAGTCCCAGGGTCCCAGGGTCCCAGGGTCTAACACAACTAACATATCAGATATGATTTAACAGTCCAAGGGTCTAACACAACTAACATATCAGATATGATTTAACAGTCCAAGGGTCTAACACAACTAACATATCAGATATGATTTAACAGTCCCAGGGTCCCAGGGTCTAACACAACTAACATATCAGATATGATTTAACAGTCCCAGGGTCCCAGGGTCCCAGGGTCTAACACAACTAACATATCAGATATGATTTAACAGTCCCAGGGTCTAACACAACTAACATATCAGATATGATTTAACAGTCCCAGGGTCCCAGGGTCCCAGGGTCTAACACAACTAACATATCAGATATGATTTAACAGTCCCAGGGTCTAACACAACTAACATATCAGATATGATTTAACAGTCCCAGGGTCTAACACAACTAACATATCAGATATGATTTAACAGTCCCAGGGTCCCAGGGTCTAACACAACTAACACATCAGATATGATTTAACAGTCCCAGGGTCTAACACAACTAACATATCAGATATGATTTAACAGTCCAAGGGTCTAACACAACTAACATATCAGATATGATTTAACAGTCCCAGGGTCTAACACAACTAACACATCAGATATGATTTAACAGTCCAAGGGTCTAACACAACTATCATATCAGATATGATTTAACAGTCCCAGGGTCCCAGGGTCTAACACAACTAACACATCAGATATGATTTAACAGTCCAAGGGTCTAACACAACTAACATATCAGATATGATTTAACAGTCCCAGGGTCCCAGGGTCTAACACAACTAACACATCAGATATGATTTAACAGTCCCAGGGTCTAACACAACTAACATATCAGATATGATTTAACAGTCCCAGGGTCTAACACAACTAACACATCAGATATGATTTAACAGTCCAAGGGTCTAACACAACTAACATATCAGATATGATTTAACAGTCCCAGGGTCCCAGGGTCTAACACCACTAACATATCAGATATGATTTAACAGTCCCAGGGTCTAACACAACTAACATATCAGATATGATGTAACAGTCCCAGGGTCTAACACAACTAACATATCAGATATGATTTAACAGTCCCAGGGTCTAACACAACTAACATATCAGATATGATTTAACAGTCCCAGGGTCTAACACAACTAACATATCAGATATGATTTAACAGTCCCAGGGTCTAACACAACTAACACATCAGATATGATTTAACAGTCCCAGGGTCTAACACAACTAACATATCAGATATGATTTAACAGTCCCAGGGTCTAACACAACTAACACATCAGATATGATTTAACAGTCCCAGGGTCTAACACAACTAACATATCAGATATGATTTAACAGTCCCAGGGTCTAACACAACTAAAATATCAGATATGATTTAACAGTCCCAGGGTCCCAGGGTCTAACACCACTAACATATCAGATATGATTTAACAGCCCCAGGGTCCCAGGGTCTAACACCACTAACATATCAGATATGATTTAACAGTCCCAGGGTCCCAGGGTCTAACACAACTAACATATCAGATATGATTTAACAGTCCCAGGGTCCCAGGGTCTAACACAACTAACATATCAGATATGATTTAACAGTCCCAGGGTCTAACACAACTAACATATCAGATATGATTTAACAGTCCCAGGGTCCCAGGGTCTAACACAACTAACATATCAGATATGATTTAACAGCCCCAGGGTCTAACACAACTAACATATCAGATATGATTTAACAGTCCCAGGGTTCCAGGGTCTAACACAACTAACATATCAGATATGATTTAACAGTCCCAGGGTCTAACACAACGAACATATCAGATATGATTTAACAGTCCCAGGGTTCCAGGGTCTAACACAACTAACATATCAGATATGATTTAACAGTCCCAGGGTCTAACACAACTAACATATCAGATATGATTTAACAGTCCCAGGGTTCCAGGGTCTAACACAACTAACATATCAGATATGATTTAACAGTCCCAGGGTCCAAGGGTCTAACACAACTAACATATCAGATATGATTTAACAGTCCCAGGGTCTAATACAACTAACATATCAGATATGATTTAACAGTCCCAGGGTTCCAGGGTCTAACACAACTAACATATCAGATATGATTTAACAGTCCCAGGGTCTAACACAACTAACATATCAGATATGATTTAACAGTCCCAGGGTCTAACACAACTAACATATCAGATATGATTTAACAGTCCCAGGGTCTAACACAACTAACATATCAGATATGATTTAACAGTCCCAGGGTCTAACACAACTAACATATTAGATATGATTTAACAGTCCCAGGGTCTAACACAACTAACATATCAGATATGATTTAACAGTCCCAGGGTCTACCACAACTAAAATATCAGATATGATTTAACAGTCCCAGGGTCCCAGGGTCTCAGGGTCTAACAGCACTAACATATCAGATATGATTTAACAGTCCCAGGGTCTAATACAACTAACATATCAGATATGATTTAACAGTCCCAGGGTCTAACACAACTAACATATCAGATATGATTTAACAGTCCCAGGGTTCCAGGGTCTAACACAACTAACATATCAGATATGATTTAACAGTCCCAGGGTCTAACACAACTAACATATTAGATATGATTTAACAGTCCCAGGGTCTAACACAACTAACATATCAGATATGATTTAACAGTCCCAGGGTCTACCACAACTAAAATATCAGATATGATTTAACAGTCCCAGGGTCCAACACCACTAACATATCAGATATGATTTAACAGTCCCAGGGTCTAACACAACTAACATATCAGATATGATTTAACAGTCCCAGGGTCTAACACAACTAACATATCAGATATGATTTAACAGTCCCAGGGTCTAACACAACTAACATATCAGATATGATTTAACAGTCCCAGGGTCTAACACAACTAACATATCAGATATGATTTAACAGTCCCAGGGTCCCAGGGTCTAATACAACTAACATATCAGATATGATTTAACAGTCCCAGGGTCCCAGGGTCTAATACAACTAACATATCAGATATGATTTAACAGTCCCAGGGTCTAACACAACTAACATATCAGATATGATTTAACAGTCCCAGGGTCTAACACAACTAACATATCAGATATGATTTAACAGTCCCAGGGTCCCAGGGTCTAACACAACTAACATATCAGATATGATTTAACAGTCCCAGGGTTCCAGGGTCTAACACAACTAACATATCAGATATGATTTAACAGTCCCAGGGTCCCAGGGTCCCAGGGTCTAACACAACTAACATATCAGATATGATTTAACAGTCCCAGGGTCCAAGGGTCTAACACAACTAACATATCAGATATGATTTAACAGTCCCAGGGTCTAACACAACTAACATATCAGATATGATTTAACAGTCCCAGGGTCTAACACAACTAACATATCAGATATGATTTAACAGTCCCAGGGTCTAATACAACTAACATATCAGATATGATTTAACAGTCCCAGTGTCCCAGGGTCAAATACAACTAACATATCAGATATGATTTAACAGTCCCGTGTTCCCAGGGTCTAACACAACTAACATATCAGATATGATTTAACAGTCCCAGGGTCCCAGGGTCTAAAACAACTAACATATCAGATATGATTTAACAGTCCCAGGGTCTAAAACAACTAACATATCACATATGATTTAACAGTCCCAGGGTCTAACACAACTAACATATCAGATATGATTTAACAGCCCCAGGGTCTAACACAACTAACATATCAGATATGATTTAACAGTCCCAGGGTCCCAGGGTCTAACACAACTAACATATCAGATATGATTTAACAGCCCCAGGGTCTAACACAACTGACATATCAGATATGATTTAACAGTCCCAGGGTCTTATCAGGTAGGCTTATCTACAGTGTCTTCGGAACGTATTCAGACCCCATTTTGTTACTTTATAGCCTTATTCCAAAATGGATTAAAATAAATCCTCATCAATCTACACACAAAACCCCATATTGACGAAAGGTAAACATGTTTTTACCCATTTTATCATTTTACAACAGAAATACCTTACTTACATTAGTATTCAGACCTTTTGCTCTGAGACTCGAAACTGAGCTCAGGTGCATCCTGTTTCCATCGATCATCCCTGAGATGTTTCTACAACTTGATTGGAGTCCACCTGTGGTAAATTCAATTGATTGGACATGATTTGGAATAGCACACACCTGTCTATATAAAGGTCCCAGAGTTGGCAGTGTAAGAGCAAAAACCCAGCCATGAGGTGGGCGGAGTTGTCCGTCGAGGATTGTGTCGTGATCTGGGGAAGGGAACCAAAACATGTCTGCAGCATTGAAGGTCCCCGAGAACACAGTGGCCTCCATTCTTCTTCAATGGAAGATGTTCGCAACCACCAAGACTCTTCCTAGAGCTGGCCACCCAGGCCAAACTGAACAATCAGGGGAGAAGTGCCTTGGTCAGGGAGGTGATCAAGAACCCGATGGTCACTCTGACAGAGCTCCAGAGTTCCTCTGTGGAGATGGGAGAACCTTACAGAAGGAAAACCATCTCTGCAGTCATTAGGGTATTTTGTGTGTGGGTTGATGAGATTTTTAAAATCTATTAATCCATTTTAGAATAAGGCTGTAACGTAATAACATTTGGGAAAAGTCAAGGTCCGAGGGCATTTAAGTGGACTGAAATGAGTGGTCCATGCAGGGTGATAACAGGTCAACTATCAACCCAGTCTTATCAGACCATGGGTGGTCCATGCAGGGTGATAACAGGTCAACTATCAACCCAGTCTTATCAGACCATGGGTGGTCCATGCAGGGTGATAACAGGTCAACTATCAACCCAGTCTTATCAGACCATGGGTGGTCCATGCAGGGTGATAACAGGTCAACTATCAACCCAGTCTTATCAGACCATGGGTGGTCCATGCAGGGTGATAACAGGTCAACTATCAACCCAGTCTTATCAGACCAGTAACCAGTTCAGTCTTACCAGACCAGTAACCAGTTCAGTCTTACCAGACCAGTAACCAGTTCAGTCTTACCAGACCAGTAACCAGTTCAGTCTTACCAGACCAGTAACCAGTTCAGTCTTACCAGACCAGTAACCAGTTCAGTCTTACCAGACCAGTAACCTGTTCAGTCTTACCAGACCAATCACCTGTCCAGCCTCAGGACGTTAGGTAGAGCTGCTAGATAGACCTTGAACCCCACATACCAATAATCTTCACTAAGTTAACCTAGGCCTGTGGAGGCTGAACCATACAGCTCAATGCTACCATGTACATTGTGAACATACACCACAGGATTCATGCTACACATCATACTATAGTAGCTTTTCAATCAACACTCTCTGCATCACTATATTAGCTTATGTGCTAATTTAGCTGTTTGATACCAACCGAGCCCGTATGAAGTTAGCCAACGTTGGGACCTGTGAGGTATGTGAAATCTATCCATTTAAACTGCCAAAGTGGGCAGGACTAAAGGCAAGGCTACCTTTGTTGTTTGGCTGTCCTTGCTCTGCTTTAGTAGGTGCTAACCTCGGGGTGTTTGGAGCAGAACAGTGAGGGCCCAGCAGCCCAGTCGCCCAGCCCCATCCAAGGCTGTGACAGCTGCTTATCTTGTCCTGCCGCTAGCAAGGCTGCAGGAATCGGCTGCGTGCACAATACAATGTCATTTTCTGTCATGAGCACAGACATTTGTAGTGAAAATGTTGAGGATTTTAGAGGCTTGAGACAGCATACAGTCAGAAACAAAGGTGCTATCTAGAACCTAAAATGGTTATTTGGCTGTCCCCACAGGAGAACCTTTTGACAAACCCTTTTTATTTTCAGGCAGTTTTAGTTCTATGTTCCACTGAGGTTTCTATATGAAACCCAAAAGGGTTATATCAGGAACCCAGAGGGCTCTCCTACGGGAACAGACGAAGAACCCTTCTGGAAGTCTTCCTTCTGAGAGTGTAGCTCCACAACCAGGATCAGCCTACAGACCACAGATGATATGGCTGCTGTATGTGCCTCATTCACTGTGATTGACTTGTGTCCTAATCAATAGATGGAGGTATCCTCTAATGACACAGTGATTGACTTGTATCCTAATCAATAGATGGAGGTATTCTATAATGACACAATGATTGACTTGTGTCCTAATCAATAGATGGAGGTATTCTATAATGACACAATGATTGACTTGTGTCCTAATCAATAGATGGAGGTATCCTCTAATGACACAGTGATTGACTTGTATCCTAATCAATAGATGGAGGTATTCTATAATGACACAATGATTGACTTGTATCCTAATCAATAGATGGAGGTATCCTCTAATGACACAGTGATTGACTTGTATCCTAATCAATAGATGGAGGTATTCTATAATGACACAATGATTGACTTGTATCCTAATCAATAGATGGAGGTATCCTCTAATGACACAGTGATTGACTTGTATCCTAATCAATAGATGGAGGTATTCTATTTTTTATTTATTTATTTTTTATTTCACCTTTATTTAACCAGGTAGGCTAGTTGAGAACAAGTTCTCATTTGCAACTGCGACCTGGCCAAGATAAAGCATAGCAGTGTGAGCATACAACAAAGAGTTACACATGGAGTAAACAATTAACAAGTCAATAACACAGTAGAAAACGAGGGGGGGGTCTATATACAATGTGTGCAAAAGGCATGAGGAGGTAGGCAAATAATTACAATTTTGCAGATTAACACTGGAGTGATAAAAGATCAGATGGTCATGTACAGGTAGAGATATTGGTGTGCAGAAGAGCAGAAAAGTAAATAAATAAAAACAGTACGGGGATGAGGTAGGTGAAAAGGGTGGGCTATTTACCAATAGACTATGTACAGCTGCAGCGATCGGTTAGCTGCTCAGATAGCTGATGTTTGAAGTTGGTGAGGGAGATGAAAGTCTCCAACTTCAGCGATTTTTGCAATTCGTTCCAGTCACAGGCAGCAGAGTACTGGAACGAAAGGCGGCCAAATGAGGTGTTGGCTTTAGGGATGATCAGTGAGATACACCTGCTGGAGCGCGTGCTACGGATGGGTGTTGCCATCGTGACCAGTGAGCTGAGATAAGGCGGAGCTTTACCTAGCATAGACTTGTAGATGACCTGGAGCCAGTGGGTCTGGCGACGAATATGTAGCGAGGGCCAGCCGACTAGAGCATACAAGTCGCAGTGGTGGGTAGTATAAGGTGCTTTAGTGACAAAACGGATGGCACTGTGATAGACTGCATCCAGTTTGCTGAGTAGAGTGTTGGAAGCCATTTTGTAGATGACATCGCCGAAGTCGAGGATCGGTAGGATAGTCAGTTTTACTAGGGTAAGCTTGGCGGCTTGAGTGAAGGAGGCTTTGTTGCGGAATAGAAAGCCGACTCTTGATTTGATTTTCGATTGGAGATGGAGATCTATAATGACACAATGATTGACTTGTGTCCTAATCAATAGATGGAGGTATTCTATAATGACACAGTGATTGACTTGTATTCTAATCAATAGATGGAGGTATTCTATAATGACACAATGATTGACTTGTGTCCTAATCAATAGATGGAGGTATCCTCTAATGACACAGTGATTGACTTGTATTCTAATCAATAGATGGAGGTATCCTCTAATGACACAGTGATTGACTTGTATTCTAATCAATAGATGGAGGTATCCTCTAATGACACAGTGATTGACTTGTATCCTAATCAATAGATGGAGGTATTCTATAATGACACAGGGATTGACTTGTATTCTAATCAATAGATGGAGGTATTCTATAATGACACAGGGATTGACTTGTATTCTAATCAATAGATGGAGGTATTCTATAATGACACAGTGATTGACTTGTGTCCTAATCAATAGATATAAAAGATGATGACAAAATGTTTTTAAAAAATGCTAGTCGGCTACATTGCGCAAGTGGTCACCTGATGCCCCCAGAGAGATTCTCGCGTAAAATACAGAGGTAGCCATTACTCCAATCGGTCCTACTGAAAAACGAATTGTGTATATGGATATATTATTGAATAGATATTTGAAAAACACCTTACGCTCCCGCATGCGGGATGGCGAGTCAGTAGAGGTTAATTAATGATTTTTTCATTGGCAAGATACACATTTTTGTCATGACATGCCAGCAACAAACGCTGACACCATAGATCCAAGAACAGTACCAGTCAAAAGACACACCTACTCATTCCAAAGTTTTTCTTAATTTTGTACTAATTTTCTACATTGTAGAATAATAGTGAATTCATCAATACTATAAAATAACACATATAGAATCATGCAGTAACCAAAAAAGTGTTAAAGAAATCAAAATGCATTTTCAAAGTAGCCACCCTTTGTCTTAACGACAGCTTTGCACACATTCTCTCAACCAGCTTCAGGTGTGCCTTAACGACAGCTTTGCACACATTCTCTCAACCAGCTTCAGGTGTACCTTTAGGTGTGCCTTAACGACAGCTTTGCACACATTCTCTCAACCAGCTTCAGGTGTACCTTTAGGTGTGTCTTAACGACAGCTTTGCACACATTCTCTCAACCAGCTTCATGTGTGTCTTAACGACAGCTTTGCACACATTCTCTCAACCAGCTTCAGGTGTACCTTTAGGTGTGTCTTAACGACAGCTTTGCACACATTCTCTCAACCAGCTTCAGGTGTGCCTTAACGACAGCTTTGCACACATTCTCTCAACCAGCTTCAGGTGTACCTTTAGGTGTGTCTTAACGACAGCTTTGCACACATTCTCTCAACCAGCTTCAGGTGTGTCTTAACGACAGCTTTGCACACATTCTCTCAACCAGCTTCAGGTGTGCCTTCAGGTGTGTCTTAACGACAGCTTTGCACACATTCTCTCAACCAGCTTCAGGTGTGCCTTAACGACAGCTTGGCACACATTCTCTCAACCAGCTTCAGGTGTGCCTTAACGACAGCTTGGCACACATTCTCTCAACCAGCTTCAGGTGTGCCTTCAGGTGTGTCTTAACGACAGCTTTGCACACATTCTCTCAACCAGCTTCAGGTGTGCCTTAACGACAGCTTTGCACACATTCTCTCAACCAGCTTCAGGTGTACCTTTAGGTGTGTCTTAACGACAGCTTTGCACACATTCTCTCAACCAGCTTCAGGTGTGTCTTAACGACAGCTTTGCACACATTCTCTCAACCAGCTTCAGGTGTGCCTTCAGGTGTGTCTTAACGACAGCTTTGCACACATTCTCTCAACCAGCTTCAGGTGTGCCTTAACGACAGCTTGGCACACATTCTCTCAACCAGCTTCAGGTGTGCCTTAACGACAGCTTGGCACACATTCTCTCAACCAGCTTCAGGTGTGCCTTCAGGTGTGCCTTAACGACAGCTTGGCACACATTCTCTCAACCAGCTTCAGGTGTGCCTTAACGACAGCTTTGCACACATTCTCTCAACCAGCTTCAGGTGTGCCTTCAGGTGTGCCTTAACGACAGCTTTGCACACATTCTCTCAACCAGCTTCAGGTGTGCCTTCAGGTGTGCCTTAACGACAGCTTTGCACACATTCTCTCAACCAGCTTCAGGTGTGCCTTAACGACAGCTTTGCACACATTCTCTCAACCAGCTTCAGGTGTGCCTTCAGGTGTGCCTTTAACGACAGCTTTGCACACATTCTCTCAACCAGCTTCATGTGTGCCTTTAGGTGTGCCTTAACGACAGCTTTGCACACATTCTCTCAACCAGCTTCAGGTGTGCCTTCAGCTGTGCCTTGTTAAAAGTTCATTTGTAGAACTTCGTTCTTAATGATTTTGAGCCAATCAGTTATGTTGTGACAAGGTAAGGGTGGTATACAGAAGATAGCCCTGTTTGGTAAAAGACCAAGTCCATATCATGGCAAGAACAGCTCAAATAAGCAAAGAGAAACGACTTTCCATCATTAGTTTATGACATGAAGGTCAGTCAATATGGAAACGGAAAAGTGCAGTCACAAAAACCATCAAGCACTATGATTAAACTGGCTCTCATGAGGACCGCCACAGGAAAGGAAGGCCTAGAGTTTGCTCTGCAGTAGAGGAGGATAAGTTCATTAGAGTTACTAGCCTCAGAAATTGCAGCCCAAATAAATGATTCACAGAGTTCAAGGAATAGATACATCTCAACATCAACTGTTCAGAGGATACTGTGTGAATCAGGCCTTCATGGTTAATTTGCTGCAAGAAAACCACTACTAAAGGACACCCATAAGAAGAAGAGACATGCTTGGGCCAAGAAACATGAACAGTGGACATCAGAACGGTAGAAATCTGTCCTTTAGTCTAATGAGTCCAAATTTGAGATTTTTGGTTCCGACCGCCGTGTCTTTGTGAGATGCAGAGTATATGAACTGATGCTTCCCACTGTGAAGCATGGAGGAGGAGGTGTGATGGTGTGGGGGTGCTTTGCTGATTTAGAATTCAAGGCGCACTTAACCAGCATGGCTACCACAGCATTCTGCAGCGATACGCCATCTAAATCAAAATGTATTTGTCACATACACATGGTTATCAGATGGCGAGTGCAGTAATATCAGACAGTACAGTAATATCTAACAAGTAATCTAACAATTCCCCAACAACTACCTAATACACACAAATCTAAAGGGGTGAATGAGAATATGTACATGTATTATGTGGATGAGCGATGGCCGAGCTGCATAGGCAAGGTGCAGTAGATGGTATAAAATACAGTATATACATGTGATATCAGTAATGTAAGATATGTAAACATTATTAAAGTGGCATTAGTGTAATTATATAAAGTGACTAGTGATCCATTTATTAAAGTGGCCAGTGATTGGGTCTCAATGTAGGCAGCAGCCTCTCTGAGTTAGTGATGGCTGTTTAACAATCGGATGGCCTTGAGATAGAAGCTGTTTTTCAGTCTCTCGGTCCCTGCTTTGATGCACCTGTACTGACTTCATCTTCTGGATGGTAGCGGGGTGAACAGACAGTGGCTCGGGTGGTTGTTGTCCTTGATGATCTTTATGGCCTTCCTTTGACATCGGGTGGTTGATGTCCTTGATAATTTTTATGGCCTTCCTTTGACATCGGGTGGTGTAGGTCTCCTGGAGGGCAGGTAGTTTGCCCCTGGTGATGCGTTGTGCAGTACAACCGGATGCTCTCGGTTGTGCATCTGTAAAAGTTTGTCAGGGTTTTGGGTGACTCACATCAGCCACAGAGAAGGAGGGGAGGGGGGGGGGGCGCAGTCCTTGTTCGCGGGCCACGACGGTGGCACTGTATTATCCTCAAAGCTGGCAAAGACGGTGTTTAGTTTGTCTGGAAGGTTGACTTAGGTGTCCCTGACATGGCTGGTTTTATTTTTGAAGTCCTAATTTCCTGTAGACCCTGTCAAATATGTCTCGTGTCTGAGCCTATGAATTGCGACTCCCATCTGGTTTGTGCTTAGTAGGACTATCATTTGTTTTTCAACAGGACAATGACCCAACACACCTCCAGGCTGTGTAAGGGCTATTTGACAAAGAAGGAGAGTGATTTAGTGCTGCATCAGATGACCTGGCCTCCATAATCACCCAACCTCAATGGATGAGTGGATGAGTGAAGGAAAAGCAGACATCAAGTGCTCAGCATATGTGGGAACTCCTTCATGACTGTTGGAAAAGCATTCCAGGTGAAGCTGGTTGAGAGAATGCCAAGAGTGTGTTTAACACTTTTTTGGTTACTATAATTTCATAGTTTTGATGTATTCAGTATTAGTCTGCAATGTAAAAAAAAAAAAACCTTGAATGAGTAGATGTTTCCGAACTTTTGACTGGTACTGTAAATATATCAGCTTGTCAGATCTTCTCCTGTTAGCGCTGGGCTCACCGGGCTAAACAAAACAATTGTCTCTCCCGTTGGTTAATTGGGACGGCCCCTGTAACGCAGCACAGCAAAGTGCTTGATTAGGCATAACATTATGATTCATTAATTTACTGCTCTGTTGATCATCAAACTGGGAGGTTTATGGAGCTCACAGCGGTCAGCGCTTTCCGCTCAATGAACAGCAGCAGGAAGACTGCAGGCAGAGCCAGACAGTCCAATAGGATATACCAAAGTATGGTACAGCCCAACACTATTCAATGAACAGCACCAGGAACAGATCATACTACAGCCCAACACTATTCAATGAACAGCACCAGGAACAGATCATACTACAGCCCAACACTATTCAATGAACAGCAGCAGGAACAGATCATACTACAGCCCAACACTATTCAATGAACAGCACCAGGAACAGATCATACTACAGCCCAACACTATTCAATGAACAGCAGCAGGAACAGATCATACTACAGCCCAACACTATTCACTGAACAGCAGCAGTAACAGATCATACTACAGCCCAACACTATTCAATGAACAGCACCAGGAACAGATCATACTACAGCCCAACACTATTCACTGAACAGCAGCAGTAACAGATCATACTACAGCCCAACACTATTCAATGAACAGCACCAGGAACAGATCATACTACAGCCCAACACTATTCAATGAACAGCACCAGGAACAGATCATACTACAGCCCAACACTATTCAATGAACAGCAGCAGGAACAGATCATACTACAGCCCAACACTATTCAATGAACAGCACCAGGAACAGATCATACTACAGCCCAACACTATTCAATGAACAGCAGCAGGAACAGATCATACTACAGCCCAACACTATTCACTGAACAGCAGCAGTAACAGATCATACTACAGCCCAACACTATTCAATGAACAGCACCAGGAACAGATCATACTACAGCCCAACACTATTCAATGAACAGCAGCAGGAACAGATCATACTACAGCCCAACACTATTCACTGAACAGCAGCAGGAACAGATCATACTACAGCCCAACACTATTCAATGAACAGCAGCAGGAACAGATCATACTACAGCCCAACACTATTCAATGAACAGCACCAGGAACAGATCATACTACAGCCCAACACTATTCAATGAACAGCACCAGGAACAGATCATACTACAGCCCAACACTATTCAATGAACAGCACCAGGAACAGATCATACTACAGCCCAACACTATTCAATGAACAGCACCAGGAACAGATCATACTACAGCCCAACACTATTCAATGAACAGCAGCAGGAACAGATCATACTACAGCCCAACACTATTCAATGAACAGCACCAGGAACAGATCATACTACAGCCCAACACTATTCAATGAACAGCAGCAGGAACAGATCATACTACAGCCCAACACTATTCACTGAACAGCAGCAGTAACAGATCATACTACAGCCCAACACTATTCAATGAACAGCACCAGGAACAGATCATACTACAGCCCAACACTATTCAATGAACAGCAGCAGGAACAGATCATACTACAGCCCAACACTATTCACTGAACAGCAGCAGGAACAGATCATACTACAGCCCAACACTATTCAATGAACAGCACCAGGAACAGATCATACTACAGCCCAACACTATTCAATGAACAGCAGCAGGAACAGATCATACTACAGCCCAACACTATTCAATGAACAGAGGCAGGAACAGATCATACTACAGCCCAACACTATTCAATGAACAGCACCAGGAACAGATCATACTACAGCCCAACACTATTCAATGAACAGCACCAGGAACAGATCATACTACAGCCCAACACTATTCAATGAACAGCACCAGGAACAGATCATACTACAGCCCAACACTATTCAATGAACAGCACCAGGAACAGATCATACTACAGCCCAACACTATTCAATGAACAGCAGCAGGAACAGATCATACTACAGCCCAACACTATTCAATGAACAGCACCAGGAACAGATCATACTACAGCCCAACACTATTCAATGAACAGCAGCAGGAACAGATCATACTACAGCCCAACACTATTCACTGAACAGCAGCAGTAACAGATCATACTACAGCCCAACACTATTCACTGAACAGCACCAGGAACAGATCATACTACAGCCCAACACTATTCAATGAACAGCACCAGGAACAGATCATACTACAGCCCAACACTATTCAATGAACAGCAGCAGGAACAGATCATACTACAGCCCAACACTATTCAATGAACAGCAGCAGGAACTCTATAACTCTATTGTGTTCTCAACTGAAGGAGGAATAGAGGCAATACAATCTCTACAGTATATTAAATTTTCATCTCTGACTGTTATGTGGGGTCCCGTCAGAGCTAGGAGAGGCTTTTCAGAGAAAGAGACAGAGTTATTGAGAAGAGGGAGTATTCTGCATGAGACGATAGGGCTGCAGGCTCAGCAGGTACCTGGAGAGCCCTCTGAACAAACACATTACAATTTAAAGCTCTCCATTTATGCACCAGAAAATAACAAGCGCCTGTCCTCAGGGTCGAGTGAATATTGATTTTCCTCCAAGAGACATTAGGTGAGATCCAGAGTAACAGTATCTGTCTTCAGGAGACATCAGGTGAGATCCAGTCTAACAGTACCTGTCTTCAGGAGACATCAGGTGAGATCCAGAGTAACAGTACCTGTCTTCAGGAGACATCAGGTGAGATCCAGAGTAACAGTACCTGTCTTCAGGAGACATCAGGTGAGATCCAGAGTAACAGTACCTGTCTTCAGGAGACATCAGGTGAGATCCAGAGTAACAGTACCTGTCTTCAGGAGACATCAGGTGAGATCCAAAGTAACAGTACCTGTCTTCAGGAGACATCAGGTGAGATCCAGACTAACAGTACCTGTCTTCAGGAGACATCAGGTGAGATCCAGAGTAACACTACCTGTCTTCAGGAGACATCAGGTGAGATCCAGACTAACAGTACCTGTCTTCAGGAGACATCAGGTGAGATCCAGAGTAACAGTACCTGTCTTCAGGAGACGTCAGGTGAGATCCAGAGTAACACTACCTGTCTTCAGGAGACATCAGGTGAGATCCAGAGTAACAGTACCGGTCTTCAGGAGACATCAGGTGAGATCCAGAGTAACAGTACCTGTCTTCAGGAGATGTCAGGTGAGATCCAGAGTAACAGTACCTGTCTTCAGGAGACATCAGGTGAGATCCAGAGTAACAGTACCTGTCTTCAGGAGACGTCAGGTGAGATCCAGAGTAACACTACCTGTCTTCAGGAGACATCAGGTGAGATCCAGAGTAACAGTACCTGTCTTCAGGAGACATCAGGTGAGATCCAGAGTAATACTACCTGTCTTCAGGAGACATCAGGTGAGATCCAGAGTAACACTACCTGTCTTCAGGAGACATCAGGTGAGATCCAAAGTAACAGTACCTGTCTTCAGGAGACATCAGGTGAGATCCAGAGTAACAGTACCTGTCTTCAGGAGACATCAGGTGAGATCAAGAGTAACAGTACCTGTCTTCAAGAGACATCAGGTGAGCTCAGTGTATTATCATGATAATCGTCCGGTTAGTTTAAATAACTCTAAACCTCTCTGCTGGTACTAGGGGGGGATAACAGAGCATTAAGGTGGTCGTCCATTTAGTTTAAATAACTCTAAACCTCTCTGCTGGTCTTGGGGGGGGGATAACAGAGCATTAAGGTGGTCATCCATTTAGTTTAAATAACTCTAAACCTCTCTGCTGGTCTCAGGGGGGATAACAGAGCATTAAGGTGGTCATCCATTTAGTTTAAATAACTCAAAACCTCTCTGCTGGTCTCAGGGGGGGATAACAGAGCATTAAGGTGGTCATCCATTTAGTTTAAATAACTCTAAACCTCTCTGCTGGTCTCAGGGGGGGGAAAACAGAGCATTAAGGTGGTCATCCATTTAGTTTAAATAACTCAAAACCTCTCTGCTGGTCTCAGGGGGATAACAGAGCATGAAGGTGGTCGTCCATTTAGTTTAAATAACTCTAAACCTCTCTGCTGGTCTCAGGGGGGGATAACAGAGCATTAAGGTGGCCATCCATTTAGTTTAAATAACTCTAAACCTCTCTGCTGGTCTCAGGGGGGGATAACAGAGCATTAAGGTGGTCGTCCATTTATAAACCTCTCTGCTGGTCTCAGGGGGGGTTAACAGAGCATTAAGGTGGTCGTCCATTTATAAATCTCTCTGCTGGTCTCAGGGGGGATAACAGAGCATTAAGGTGGTCGTCCATTTAGTTTAAATAACTCTAAACCTCTCTGCTGGTCTCAGGGGGGGATAACAGAGCATTAAGGTGGTCATCCATTTAGTTTAAATAACTCTAAACCTCTCTGCTGGTCTCAGGGGGGGATAACAGAGCATTAAGGTGGTCATCCATTTAGTTTAAATAACTCTAAACCTCTCTGCTGGTCTCAGGGGGGGATAAAAGAGCATTAAGGTGGTCATCCATTTCATTTAAATAACTCTAAACCTCTCTGTTGGTCTCAGGGGGGATAACAGAGCATTAAGGTGGTCATCCATTTAGTTTAAATAACTCTAAACCTCTCTGCTGGTCTCAGGGGGGGATAACAGAGCATTAAGGTGGTCATCCATTTAGTTTAAATAACTCAAAACCTCTCTGCTGGTCTCAGGGGGGATAACAGAGCATGAAGGTGGTCATCCATTTAGTTTAAATAACTCTAAACCTCTCTGCTGGTCTCAGGGGGGGGGGGGTAGCAGAGCATTAAGGTGGTCATCCATTTAGTTTAAATGACTCTAAACCTCTCTGCTGGTCTCAGGGGGGATAACAGAGCATTAAGGTGGTCATCCATTTAGTTTAAATAACTCTAAACCTCTCTGCTGGTCTCAGGGGGGATAACAGAGCATTAAGGTGGTCGTCCATTTAGTTTAAATAACTCTAAACCTCTCTGCTGGTCTCAGGGGGGGATAACAGAGCATTAAGGTGGTCATCCATTTAGTTTAAATAACTCTAAACCTCTCTGCTGGTCTCAGGGGGGGATAACAGAGCATTAAGGTGGTCATCCATTTAGTTTAAATAACTCTAAACCTCTCTGCTGGTCTCAGGGGGGGATAAAAGAGCATTAAGGTGGTCATCCATTTCATTTAAATAACTCTAAACCTCTCTGTTGGTCTCAGGGGGGATAACAGAGCATTAAGGTGGTCATCCATTTAGTTTAAATAACTCTAAACCTCTCTGCTGGTCTCAGGGGGGGATAACAGAGCATTAAGGTGGTCATCCATTTAGTTTAAATAACTCAAAACCTCTCTGCTGGTCTCAGGGGGGATAACAGAGCATGAAGGTGGTCATCCATTTAGTTTAAATAACTCTAAACCTCTCTGCTGGTCTCAGGGGGGGGGGTAGCAGAGCATTAAGGTGGTCATCCATTTAGTTTAAATAACTCAAAACCTCGACGCTGGTCTCAGGGGGATAACAGAGCATTAAGGTGGTCATCCATTTAGTTTAAATGACTCTAAACCTCTCTGCTGGTCTCAGGGGGGATAACAGAGCATTAAGGTGGTCATCCATTTAGTTTAAATAACTCTAAACCTCTCTGCTGGTCTCAGGGGGGATAACAGAGCATTAAGGTGCTCGTCCATTTAGTTTAAATAACTCAAAACCTTTCCTCTGGATTCAGGTCAACACCATCATCTTTAGACTGTTTTGATGAAGGGGAAACTAATATCCATTTATCTACACTAGACTACCACCTAAACTAATATACTGTACCTTTATCTACAGTAAACTTCCTTGAGCTACAACACTATAACTATTGCCCAATCTCCTGTCACAGACACACAGCCCAATCCACTAGAGATAATCCACATCCGTTCCTCCTGCCATGTTTCTACACTAGACTACACTATAACTACTGCCCAATCTCCTGTCACAGACACACAGCCCAATCCACTAGAGATAATCCACATCAGTTCCTCCTGCCATGTTTCTACACTAGACTACACTATAACTACTGCCCAATCTCCTGTCACAGACACACAGCCCAATCCATTAGAGATAATCCACATCCGTTCCTCCTGCCATGTTTCTACACTAGACTACACTATAACTACTGCCAAATCTCCTGTCACAGACACACAGCCCAATCCACTAGAGATAATCCACATCCGTTCCTCCTGCCATGTTTCTACACTAGACTACACTATAACTACTGCCCAATCACCTGTCACAGACACACAGCCCAATCCACTAGAGATAATCCACATCCGTTCCTCCTGCCATGTTTCTACACTAGACTACACTATAACTAATGCCCAATCTCCTGTCACAGACACACAGCCCAATCCACTAGAGATAATCTACATCCGTTCCTCCTGCCATGTTTCTACACTAGACTACACTATAACTACTGCCCAATCTCCTGTCACAGACACACAGCCCAATCCACTAGAGATAATCCACATCCGTTCCTCCTGCCATGTTTCTACACTAGACTACACTATAACTACTGCCCAATCTCCTGTCACAGACACACAGCCCAATCCACTAGAGATAATCCACATCCGTTCCTCCTGCCATGTTTCTACACTAGACTACACTATAACTATTGCCCAATCTCCTGTCACAGACACACAGCCCAATCCACTAGAGATAATCCACATCCGTTCCTCCTGCCATGTTTCTACACTAGACTACACTATAACTACTGCCCAATCACCTGTCACAGACACACAGCCCAATCCACTAGAGATAATCCACATCCGTTCCTCCTGCCATGTTTCTACACCAGACTACACTATAACTACTGCCCAATCTCCTGTCACAGACACACAGCCCAATCCACTAGAGATAATCCACATCCGTTCCTCCTGCCATGTTTCTACACTAGACTACACTATAACTACTGCCCAATCTCCTGTCACAGACACACAGCCCAATCCACTAGAGATAATCCACATCTGTTCCTCCTGCCATGTTTCTACACTAGACTACACTATAACTACTGCCCAATCTCCTGTCACAGACACACAGCCCAATCCACTAGAGATAATCCACATCCGTTCCTCCTGCCATGTTTCCCAAGCCCCTGACCCATCCTCCAGCTGGTTGACATTGGAACTGAGTCTCATAGTGCACTATGTAGGGAATAGGGTGGCGTTGGGGATACACACAGTGTTGTATAGCTTCATGACAGCTAGCTAGGTGCTAATGATGCAGGGAGGAGCTGACAGGTACGTCTACAGCTGCAGGTAGAGTAGAGGAGCTGATATCAGCTGATATCATGATGCCAACTACCTGGCAGGCTGAGGATAAGCTATAGACAGGCTGACGCCACAGTTCACCTCACACCAAGCTACCAATCACATGTTAAAGGAATAATAACAAGCCCTGATGATCAACAGTCCTTGCTGTTGACAGCACTACTTGACTGACTGTAGTAGGTAAAAGTAGCCTACCTCAATCCATTGGAGATGAGAACTGTAGTACTGATATGACAGCCAGAAATACATTCTGGGACCAGTCAGTAAAACAACACTAAATAAGGACTATATTCTATAATTCTGGGACCAGGCATGTCACGAAACAACACTAAATAAGGACTAGATTATATCATTCTGGGACCAGTCAGTAAAACAACCCTAAATAAGGACTAGATTCTATCATTCTGGGACCAGTCAGTAAAACAACCCTAAATAAGGACTAGATTCTATCATTCTGGGACCAGGCCTCTCACCAAACAACACTAAATAAGGACTAGATTATATCATTCTGGGACCAGACCTGTCAGTAAAACAACACTAAATAAGGACTAGATTCTATCATTCTGGGACCAGGCCTGTCACCAAACAACACTAAATAAGGACTAGATTCTATCATTCTGGGACCAGGCCTGTCAGTAAAACAACACTAAATAAGGACTAGATTATATCATTCTGGGACCAGGCCTGTCACCAAACAACACTAAATAAGGACTAGATTATATCATTCTGGGACCAGGCCTGTCACCAAACAACACTAAATAAGGACTAGATTATATAATTCTGGGACCAGACCTGTCAGTAAAACAACACTAAATAAGGACTAGATTCTATCATTCTGGGACCAGGCCTGTCACCAAACAACACTAAATAAGGACTAGATTATATCATTCTGGGACCAGGCCTGTCACCAAACAACACTAAATAAGGACTAGATTCTATCATTCTGGGACCAGTCAGTAAAACAACACTAAATAAGGACTAGATTCTATCATTCTGGGACCAGTCAGTAAAACAACCCTAAATAAGGACTAGATTCTATCATTCTGGGACCAGGCCTGTCAGTAAAACAACACTAAATAAGGACTAGATTCTATCATTCTGGGACCAGGCCTGTCAGTAAACAACACTAAATAAGGACTAGATTCTACCATTCTGGGACCAGTCAGTAAAACAACCCTAAATAAGGACTAGATTCTATCATTCTGGGACCAGGCCTGTCAGTAAAACAACACTAAATAAGGACTAGATTCTATCATTCTGGGACCAGGCCTGTCAGTAAACAACACTAAATAAGGACTAGATTCTACCATTCTGGGACCAGTCAGTAAAACAACACTAAATAAGGACTATATTCTATAATTCTGGGACCAGGCATGTCACGAAACAACACTAAATAAGGACTAGATTATATCATTCTGGGACCAGTCAGTAAAACAACCCTAAATAAGGACTAGATTCTATCATTCTGGGACCAGTCAGTAAAACAACCCTAAATAAGGACTAGATTCTATCATTCTGGGACCAGGCCTCTCGCCAAACAACACTAAATAAGGACTAGATTATATCATTCTGGGACCAGACCTGTCAGTAAAACAACACTAAATAAGGACTAGATTCTATCATTCTGGGACCAGGCCTGTCACCAAACAACACTAAATAAGGACTAGATTCTATCATTCTGGGACCAGGCCTGTCAGTAAAACAACACTAAATAAGGACTAGATTATATCATTCTGGGACCAGGCCTGTCACCAAACAACACTAAATAAGGACTAGATTATATCATTCTGGGACCAGGCCTGTCACCAAACAACACTAAATAAGGACTAGATTATATAATTCTGGGACCAGACCTGTCAGTAAAACAACACTAAATAAGGACTAGATTCTATCATTCTGGGACCAGGCCTGTCACCAAACAACACTAAATAAGGACTAGATTATATCATTCTGGGACCAGGCCTGTCAGTAAAACAACACTAAATAAGGACTAGATTATATCATTCTGGGACCAGGCCTGTCACCAAACAACACTAAATAAGGACTAGATTCTATCATTCTGGGACCAGTCAGTAAAACAACACTAAATAAGGACTAGATTCTATCATTCTGGGACCAGTCAGTAAAACAACCCTAAATAAGGACTAGATTCTATCATTCTGGGACCAGGCCTGTCAGTAAAACAACACTAAATAAGGACTAGATTCTATCATTCTGGGACCAGGCCTGTCAGTAAACAACACTAAATAAGGACTAGATTCTACCATTCTGGGACCAGTCAGTAAAACAACACTAAATAAGGACTAGATTCTATCATTCTGGGACCAGTCAGTAAAACAACCCTAAATAAGGACTAGATTCTATCATTCTGGGACCAGGCCTGTCAGTAAAACAACACTAAATAAGGACTAGATTCTATCATTCTGGGACCAGGCCTGTCAGTAAACAACACTAAATAAGGACTAGATTCTACCATTCTGGGACCAGTCAGTAAAACAACACTAAATAAGGACTAGATTCTATCATTCTGGGACCAGTCAGTAAAACAACCCTAAATAAGGACTAGATTCTATCATTCTGGGACCAGTCAGTAAAACAACCCTAAATAAGGACTAGATTATATCATTCTGGGACCAGGCCTGTCAGTAAAACAACACTAAATAAGGACTAGATTCTATCATTCTGGGACCAGTCAGTAAAACAACCCTAAATAAGGACTAGATTCTATCATTCTGGGACCAGTCAGTAAAACAACCCTAAATAAGGACTAGATTATATCATTCTGGGACCAGGCCTGTCAGTAAAACAACACTAAATAAGGACTAGATTCTATCATTCTGGGACCAGGCCTGTCAGTAAACAACACTAAATAAGGACTCGATTCTATCATTCTGGGACCAGGCCTGTCACCAAACAACACTAAATAAGGACTAGATTCTATCATTCTGGGACCAGGCCTGTCAGTAAACAACACTAAATAAGGACTAGATTCTATCATTCTGGGACCAGGCCTGTCACCAAACAACACTAAATAAGGACTAGATTCTATCATTCTGGGACCAGGCCTGGCAGTAAAACAACCCTAAATAAGGACTAGATTCTATCATTCTGGGACCAGGCCTGTCACCAAACAACACTAAATAAGGACTAGATTCTATCATTCTGGGACCAGGCCTGTCAGTAAAACAACACTAAATAAGGACTAGATTATATAATTCTGCGACCAGTCAGTAAAACAACACTAAATAAGGACTAGATTCTATCATTCTGGGACCAGGCCTGTCACCAAACAACACTAAATAAGGACTAAATTCATTCTGGGACCAGGCCCGTCTGTAAATAACACTAAATAAGTGATTAAACAAACCACACGAGACTTGACATTGTGTTCTCTTTTGTTGACAAGTGTTTCTGCGTGTTCTCTACCTTTCTCACATGTTGGTCCACAGTGGCTTTTCCTCCGGCAGGTGTGATTCTGTTCCATTACAGACAGCCCTGGTGGACTGAGGAACACAGAGGAACAAGGCATGCATCCAAAATGGCACCCTATTCCTTATATAGTGCATTACTTTAGACCAGGGCCCAGGTCAAGAATAGAGCATTATTTAGGAAATAGGGTGCCATTTTGGATGCATCCAAGCACAGGCATTGTTGACCTGTAGTGTGTCTGTCCAGCTGCTTTTAGGCTCCACTGTTTATTGTCAGAAAGCTGTTCAGCACATCTCTAAGGATGGCAGTAGAACATGTTCAGATGGAGAAGAGATCCATCAGACTCTCAACATGTCCAGGCAGAAGCAGACAAGATGACTGGTGTTGTCTGTTTAACTTCCTCTGTTCTATACAAAGACAGCAGGCAGGTGGACATACCAACATGCCACAGAGAAACTAGACTCAGGTAAGAAACAGGTAAGAACAGGTAAGAACAGGTAATGTCAGTAAAGGACAGCTAAGAACAGGTAAGGACAGCTAGGGACAGCTACGGACAGGTAAAAACAGGTAATGTCAGTAAAGGACAGCTAAGAACAGGTAAGGACAGCTAAGGACAGCTACGGACAGGTAAGAACAGGTAATGTCAGTAAAGGACAGCTAAGAACAGGTAAGGACAGCTAGGGACAGCTACGGACCAGTAAGAACAGGTAAAAACAGGTAAGAACAACTAAGGAAAGGTAAGGACAGGTAAGGACATGTAAGAAAATGTAAGGACAGGTTAGGAAAGGTGTGGACAGGTAAGTACAGGTAGGAACAGGTAAGGACATATTAGAACAGGTAAGGACAGGTAAGAACAGGTAAGAACAGATAAGGGCAGCTAAAAACACATAAGGACAGGCAAGGACAGGTAAGAACATTTAATAACAGGTAAGGGCAGTTAATAACAGGTAAGGACAGTTAATAATAGGAAAGGACAGCTAAGAACAGGCAAGGACAGCTAAGAACAGGCAAGGACAGCTAAGAACAGGCAAGGACAGCTAAGAACAGGCAAGGACAGCTAAGAACAGGCAAGGACAGCTAAGAACAGGCAAGGACAGCTAAGAACAGGGAAGGACAGCTAAGAACAGGTAAGGACAGCTAAGAACAGGCAAGGACAGCTAAGAACAGGCAAGGACAGGTAAGGACAGCTAAGAACAGGTAAGAACAGCTAAGAACAGTTAAGAACAGGCAAGGACAGCTAAGAACAGGGAAGGACAGCTAAGAACAGGCAAGGACAGCTAAGAACAGGCAAGGACAGCTAAGAACAGGCAAGGACAGGTAAGGACAGCTAAGAACAGGCAAGGACAGGTAAGGACAGCTAAGAACAGGTAAGAACAGCTAAGAACAGTTAAGAACAGGCAAGGACAGGTAAGAACAGGCAAGGACAGGTAAGAACAGGTAAAGACAGCTAAGAACAGGTAAAGACAGCTAAGAACAGGTAAGGACAGGTAAGAACAGGTAAGGACAGCTAAGAACAGGTAAGAACAGGTAAGGACAACTAAGAAAAGGTAAGAACAGGTAAGGACAGCTAAGGACAGCTACGGACAGGTAAGAACAGCTAAGGACAGCTAAGAACAGGTAAGAACAGGTAAGGACAACTAAGAAAAGGCAAGAACAGCTAAGGACAGCTAAGAACAGGTAAGGACAGCTACGGACCGGTAAAAACAGGTAAGAACAGGTAAGGACAGCTACGGACCGGTAAGAACAGATAAGGAAAGGTAAAATCAGGTAAGAACAGGTAAGGACAGCTACGGACCGGTAAGAACAGATAAGGAAAGGTAAAAACATGTAAGAACAGGTAAGGACAGCTACGGACCGGTAAGAACAGGTAAGAACAGGTAAGACCAGCTAAGGACAACTAAGAAAACGTAAGAACAGGTAAGGACATCTACGGACCGGTAAGAACAGGTAAGAACAGCTAAGGACAGCTACGGACCAGTAAGAACAGGTAAGGACAGGTAAAAACAGGTATGAACAACTAAGGAAAGGTAAGGACAGGTAATGACATGTAAGAAAATGTAAGGACAGGTTAGGAAAGGTGTGGACAGGTAAGTACAGGTATGAACAGGTAAGGACATATAAGAACAGGTAAGGACAGGTAAGAACAGGTAAGAACTGATAAGGGCAGCTAAAAACATATAAGGACAGGCAAGGACAGGTAAGAACAGTTAATAACAGGTAAGGACAGTTAATAACAGGTAAGGACAGTTAATATTAGGAAAGAACAGCTAAGAACAGGCAAGGACAGCTAAGAACAGGCAAGGACAGTTAATAATAGGTAAAGACAGCTAAGAACAGGCAAGGACAGGTAAGAACAGGTAAGGACAGGTAAGAACAGGTAAGGACAGCTAAGAATAGGTAAGAACAGGTAAGGACAGCTAAGAACAGGTAAGAACAGGTAAGAACAGGTAAGAACAGGTAAGGACAGGTAGGGACAGGTAGGGAAAGGTAAGAACAGCTAAGAACAGCTATGAACAGGTAAGGACAGGTAAGAAAATGTAATAACTGTTAAGGACAGCTAAGAACAGTCAATACAGCTAAAAACAGATAATGACAGTTAAGGACAGCTAAGATCAGGAAAGGACAGCTAAGGACAGGTCAGAAAAGGTAATAACTGATAAAGACAGCTAAGAACAGTCAATAACAGCTAAAACAGATAGGACAGGCAAGGACAGGTACAAAAAGGTAATATCAGGTAAGGACAGCTAAGACCAGGTAAGAAAAGGTAAGATCAGGTGTAGTGTCTTTGGCTATGCCGGATTAAGTGATATGGCATGCTATTCTATAAAAATAATTCTCTGTAATTAAGCTAATCAGGTAAATATAATTAACTAGAATGTCGGGGCACCACGAAATAATGTTTATAGAGCTGTTATCTTCCGAATAAACTCTGATGTAAAAGACCTAGTAATCTTTTACATCAGTAGCAGTCAATATTTAATCGTCACTTTATTCAGTCTCATCTGAAAGTTGTAAATTCTTGGTTATCTTCACAAATCCTGGCTAACAAGTTGAATCAGCAATGCAAAATTTGGTTTAATTATTTATTTACTAAATACCTAAATAATCACACAGAATTACATCTACACAGAATGGATCATACGCTGATTACAAATGATGTCATAAAGGAAAACTTCCCTAGGGGACATTACAGATATGACGGCTGGTTACACAAAGAAAGGGGGTTGGGTTTTGAATGAAAGAGCGGGAAGACTGAAGAACAAAGAGATTTTGTGTCTCTATCAGGCCGTAAGCAGCTATGCTATCATAAATACAGTATCTTATGCATTCTAAATAACCGCCAATTTGAAAAAGGAAAATGCAATAAATATTTACTATGAGCTGCGCTTCGGAAGATTGGTCGTAGATAGAAAGCCGGGTTGTCCAGCATTGATCTCTTGTCCTCTGAAGAATGTCTAGTGGTGAACTGGAGCGTGGTAGAATGGATACTCTGCCCGTCCTCTCATAGCCCACATTTACAGCTGCTGTTGCTAATGCAACGGCTAGGCGGTATCACTTCTTTCGTGAATAATAGTTCAAAGTTCATACCAAGTTGCCATACTTTAAGCTCCTGCTATATTCTGGCTGGTATAGTCGAAATTCATCCTTTCGGCGTGTCGATCGTCACCTTCACATTGAACATGATGCTAATTTCGTTAGGTTATTATCTGAGCCCTTTTAATGTAGGACCGTCGTCCTCACTTCCTCAACGGGTTTATATAGTGGTGAAATAAGGGCGCGTTTCATTGTTTACAACCAAAGTCTGTTCACTTGGGCGGAGCCTCTGAGTGAGCATAGTTTCTCTATAACAAACCGTTCTCTCATTTAACTTCACTAGGGTAGGGGGCAGGATTCGGAATTTTGGATGGAAAGCGTGCCCAATTTAAACTGCCTGCTACTCAGGCCCATAAACTAGGATATGCATATAATTAGTCGATTTGGATAGAAAACACTCTAAGGTTTCCAAAACTGTTAACATAATGTCTGTGAGTATAACATAACTGATATGGCAGGCAAAAACAAGAGGAAAATCCAACCAGTAATTACTATTATTTTGAATGTCTGTTTTTCCATTGAAAGCCTATCCACCATACAAAGACTTAGGATCCCGTTCACCATCTCTATGGCTTCCTCAACATGTGACCAGTCTTTAGGCATTGTTTCAGGATTTTACACTGAAACATGTGGGAGATACACTGCTTTCAATGAGAGGACAGTGGAAATTTCCATCCATGAAGCAAGCAGGTGATCGGGAGTGTGCATTTCTTGTTTACCTTTTCCATTGACAAAGCTTTTGTCCGGTTGAAATATTATTGATTATTTATGACAAAAACAATCTGAGGGTTGATTTTAAACATCGTTTGACATGTTTCTACTATCTTGTATTGTACTTTTGTGACTTTTCGTCTTGGTTTTGAGAGCCCGCATAGTGCCTTTAGATTTCTGAACTAAACGCACCAACAAAACTGAGGTATTTGGACATAAAGATGAAATTTATCGAACAAACATTTGTTGTCTAACATGGAGACCTGGGAGTGCCACCAGATGAAGATCATCAAAGGTAAGTGATTAACTTTAATGTTATTTCTGACTTTTGTGACACTCTCCTTGGTTGGAAAATGGCTGTATGGGTGTCTAGTCGCTGACCTAACATAATCGCAAAGTGTTCTTTCGCCTTAAAGCATTTTTTCAAATCTGTGGTTGCATTAAGAAACTCCCCCTCCCGGATCCGGGAGAATTGCCATCAACTACACTAATTAGCATAATGGAACGGACAAAAAAATCTTACTAGAAAATATTCATATTCATGAAATCACAAGTGAAATATAGTGAAACACAGCTTAGCCTTTTGTTAATCTCCCTGTCATCTCAGATTTTGAAATGATGCTTTACAGCCAAAGCAAGACAAGAATTTGTGTAAGTTTATTGATAGCCTAGCATAGCATTATGTCCAGCTAGCAGCAGGCAGCTTGGTCACGAAAATCAGAAAAGCAATCAAATTAAATAGTTTACCTTTGATGAGCTTCGGATGTTTTCACTCACGAGACTCCCAGATAGACAGCAAATGTTCATTTTGTTCCATAAAGATTATTTTTTTATAGCCGAAACACCTCCGTTTGTTCTCCACGTTTTGTTGAGAAATCCACCGGAAATTGCGGTCACGACAACGCCGAAAAATATTCCAAATTAGATACATAATATCGACAGAAACAGTTTTTTTTATAATCAATCCTCAAGGTGTTTTTCAAATATCTATTCGATAATATATCAACTGGGACAATTGGCTTCTTAGTAGGAGCGAGAGGAGCAATGGCCACCTTTGTCTATTACGCACAAATCACTTTCGCCTGCAATATCAGTTCTGTTATACTCACAGACAATATTTTTACAGTTTTGGAAACTTTAGAGTGTTTTCTATCCTAAGCTGTCAATTATATGCATATTCTAGCATCTTGTCCTGAGAAATAGCCCGTTTACTTTGGGAACGTTATTTTTCCAAAAATGAAAATACTGCCCCCTAGTGTCAAGAGGTTTGTGTCAACATCCCACGGAGCACCATTAAATCCATTATTTCAAAATGGAAAGAATATGGCACCACAACAAACCTGCCAAGAGAGGGTCGCCCACCAAAACTCACGGACCAGGCAAGGAGGGCATTAATCAGTGAGGCAACAAAGAGGTCAAAGATAACCCTGAAGGAGTGCCAAAGCCTCACAGCAGAGATTGGAGTATCTGTCCATAGGACCACTTTAAGCTGTACACTCCACAGAGCTGGGCTTTACAGAAGAGATTGGAGTATCTGTCCATAGGACCACTTCAAGCCATACACTCCACAGAGCTGGGCTTTACAGAAGAGATTGGAGTATCTGTCCATAGGACCACTTCAAGCCGTACACTCCACAGAGCTGGGCTTTACAGAAGAGATTGGAGTATCTGTCCATAGGACCACTTTAAGCTGTACACTCCACAGAGCTGGGCTTTACAGAAGAGATTGGAGTATCTGTCCATAGGACCACTTCAAGCCGTACACTCCACAGAGCTGGGCTTTACAGAAGAGATTGGAGTATCTGTCCATAGGACCACTTCAAGCCGTACACTCCACAGAGCTGGGCTTTACGGAAGAGATTGGAGTATCTGTCCATAGGACCACTTTAAGCCGTACACTCCACAGAGCTGGGCTTTATGGAAGAGATTGGAGTATCTGTCCATAGGACCACTTTAAGCCGTACACTCCACAGAGCTGGGCTTTACAGAAGAGATTGGAGTATCTGTCCATAGGACCACTTTAAGCCGTACAATCCACAGAGCTGGGCTTTACGGAAGAGTGGCCTGAAAAAAAATAAGCAAACATGTTTGTTGTTCGCCAAAAGTCACGTGGGAGACTCCCCAAACATATGGAAGAAGGTACTCTGGTCAGATGAGACTAAAATTGAGCTTTTTGGCCATCAAGGAAAACACTATGTCTGGCACAAACCTAACACCTCTCATCACCCCGAGAATACCATCCCCACAGTGAAGCATGGTGGTGGTAGCATCATGCTGTGGGGATGTTTTTCAATCGGCAGGGATTGGGAAACTGGTCAGAATTGAAAGAATGGTGGATGGCGCTAAATACAGGGAAATTCTTGAGGGAAACCTGTTTCAGTCTTCCAGAGATTTGAGAATGGGACGGAGGTTCCCCTTCCAACAGGACAATGGCCCAAAGCATACTGCTAACACAACACTCGAGTGGTTTAAGGGGAAACATTTAAATGTCTTGGAATGGCCTAGTCAAAGCCCAGGCCTCAATCCAATTGAGAACCTGAGGTCTGACTTAAAGATTGCTGTACACCAGCCAAATCCATCCATCTTGAAGGAGCTGGAGCAGTTTTGCCTTGAAGAAAGGGCAAAAATCCTAGTGGCTAGATGTGGCTAGATGTGCCATCCTTATGGAGAAATACCCCAAGAGACCTGGTAATGACTTTGGGGGGTGAATTGACTTTTTTTTTGGAGCGTGCATAAAATATATTGTGCATCTTCAAAGTGGTAGGCATGTTGTTTAAATCAAATGATACAAACCCCACAAAAATCTATTTTAATTCCAGGTTGTAAGGCAACAAATTAGGAAAAATGCAAAGGAGGGTGAATACTTTCACAAGCCACTGTAACACGCATAGTTCAGCAATGGAGAGTTACTGCTTTCGACAAGAGTACAAAACCTGTAGGCTAGCTGTCTTTGGAAAGCCATTCAGGGACAAAGCATATGTCTTAATTAAAGGGGCAGTGTTGTATTTTGAGACAGGTTTGAACATGCTAATAAGCCAAATGGCAGAGGGGTAGCCTACGTGGTCTGATTCTCTGTATGGTAATAATCATTGTATCTTGTAAAGTGGTTTCTTGCCTCATACAACACAATACAATAGTTTTTAAAGTCACCTTTTTGGCCCATGGTGTTACAGACCAAAAATAAACAAATGATTGTTAAGCCCTTCATAACATAAAAACGTTTAGAAAAGTCTCATGCAATGTCTTCATTGGACACTACATATAGGCTACTGTAGGCTGTATCATAGAAATCGAAAGCTATTTCCACGTGAAAATGTTATGGGATTTGCTCCATTGGTTTGGTTGGTAGGCCTACATTATGCTCAATAGCCACAATAGCCTATTTGCTACTGTCTAAAACTGTAAGGGCACAGCCTCAGTGATCACTGGAAACGCGTTCCAGGAAGTTACACAACAATCTCACAATGTTCAAGTTACCCAAAATGTTGTCAGTGCCCCAAACAATGTGAGGGAACATTGGTCAGGCCTGTGGTCAAGGCTGTGACATGATTGGGTTTCACTGGTCATGACGTTAAACTGTGTGTGTGACCTCCTGCCGGATGGCTTCTGTAAGCAGAGCAGCCCCAGAAATTATTTAGAAGCAGCCCCCCTCAGTCTAATCTGGTTTCACCAGGCCAGTCGTCTCTAACTCTCCTCTTGACGCAGCAACAATGGCCGCTGAACTTTTGATCCAGTTAATAGTTAATGACATATTTGATTACAGAGGTGACCCGTTATGGCATGATCTCGTTGTCTGGTGAGGGTGTCTGAAGAGAACCAAGTAGTACTCTGGGTATTTTATAATACTCTTCCATCAGTACTATTAGCCAATGTACAATCATTGGATAACAAAATAGACAAACAACAATCACAAATGTACTACCAACGGGACATTAAAAACTGTAATAACCGCCATTGAGCCAGTGGACTACTGAGTTTTTGGGACATAAAGAGGAACTTTATTGAACAAAACAAACATGTATTGTGTAACAGGGACTCTTGTTACTGCAACCAGATGAAGATCATCAAAGGTAAGTGATTAATTTTATCACGAATTCTGACATTCGTGACTCCTCTACTTGGCTTGAAAATGTTTGTATGCTTTTGTAAGCGGGGCGCTGTCCTTAGATAATCGTATGGTACGCTTTCACCGTAAAGCCTTTTTGAAATCTGATGTTGTCGAGGTGGGTCGCTAGCGGAACGCCTGCACCAGAGAGGTTTTAAAGTAAGATACTAATTGTTTCTTGTTGTCTTTAATGTATACTAAACAGTATGTATTACTGTGTAACATTCTGTATTACTGTATAACAGTCTGTATTACTGTATAACATGCTGGGTCAGAGACTATCTATCTCTGACCCAGCATGTCGAGGCAGCTCTGATGTCCAGGCAGCTCTGAGAGGAACCATCCTTCACTGGGGATGTCCAGGCAGCTCGGATGTCCAGGCAGCTCTGAGAGGAACCATCCTTCACTGGGGATGTCCAGGCAGCTCTGATGTCCAGGCAGCTCTGAGAGGAACCATCCTTCACTGGGGATGTCCCCCCCCCAAAAGAACAAAATACACATTGACACACAGCCAAAACCCCCAAAATACACACAGCCCAAACCCCCAAAATACACACGGACACACATCCCAAACCCCCAAAATACACACTGACACACAGCCAATCCCCCAAAATACACACTGACACACAGCCAAAGCCCCCAAAATGCACACTGACACACAGCCAAAACCCCCAAAATACACACTGACACACAGCCAAACCCCCAAAATACACACTGACACACAGCCAAAGCCCCCAAAATGCACACTGACACACAGCCCAAACCCCCAAAATACACACTGACACACTGACACACAGCCCAAACCCCCAAAATACACACACACACACGCACGCACACGCACAGACACACACACACAGACACACACACACAGTTCGCGATCTCTGCAAGTCTGAAGCAGAGACCTTCATTCACAGAGCCAAGCCGTATATCGCTGAGACACAATATTGATAGAAACAATATGAAGTTATCTAACTGTGATGATAAAATGATGTCATATTTGAGAGAGATCTCTGTGAGTCAGTTCCTGCTGGACAAATGGTAAACCAGACAGCAGATAAGAGATGGACTGAGACAGCAGCAGCTTCCAGAGGAAATGAAACGCCCCTCTAGATAACCATCGTGTCAACTAACACCGCAAATTCCACTGGCTGTTATAACCAGCCAGCCACTCATTAAACCTAACAAGCAGGGAACAAAAGTCAAGCCCTGAAAAACAAGTGAAACAAGTTGTTTTCCCTGCTGCCTGCCTTTGTGATAAGGAGCAGCAACCTGACCACTGGCCTGGCTGGCTGCTCTGTACTGGTACACCATATGTTACTGGACGCCTCAGACCCTTCAACAGCATAGAGACACACCACTGCATTATTGAACAGTGATTAGCAAATGCAATAGAAATCTTAGACTTGATGTTGGGTGGGGGGGGTTAGGTGAAGGGGTGAAGGGTGTGTATGTGTCTGGTGTGTGTGTGTGTGTGTGTGTGTGTGTGTGTGTGTGTGTGTGTGTGTGTGTGTGTGTGTGTGTGTGTGTGTGTGTGTGTGTGTATGGAGAGAGTCAGTGGTACAAAGACAGGAGGGGAGCTACTTCATTATTGATGAAGGGATAAAACATGCTGGGTAATGGAGGGAGGGAGGGAGTAGGGGGGAGGGAGGGAGGGAGTAGGGGGGAGGGAGGGAGTAGGGGGGAGGAAGGGAGTAGGGAGGGAGGGAGTAGGGGGGAGGGAGGGAGTAGGTGGGAGGGAGGGAGGGAGTAGGGAGGGAGTAGGGAGGGAAGGAGTATGGGGGACAGAGGGAGGGAGTAGGGAGGGAGGGAGAAGGGAGAAGGGAGGGAGGGAGGGGGGAGAGAGGTAGGGAGGAAGGAAGGAAGGAAACAGCAGGAGGTAGGTGTACTGTGACAGAACCAAACCTGCCCATACCTACGGTCTGTCGCTTAAATCCTACAGACCTACTATTTGATAGCTTGTAAAAGTAAAAACACATTATCTGTCAGCATACAGACTACAGACTACACAGCATGTGTCTGTCAGCATACAGACTACAGACTACACAGCATGTGTCTGTCAGCATACAGACTACAGACTACACAGCATGTGTCTGTCAGCATACAGACTACAAAGCATGTGTCTGTCAGCATACAGACTACAGACTACAAAGCATGTGTCTGTCAGCATACAGACTACAGACTACACAGCATGTGTCTGTCAGCATACAGACTACAGACTACACAGCATGTGTCTGTCAGCATACAGACTACAGACTACACAGCATGTGTCTGTCAGCATACAGACTACAGACTACACAGCATGTGTCTGTCAGCATACAGACTACAGACTACAAAGCATGTGTCTGTCAGCATACAGACTACAGACTACACAGCATGTGTCTGTCAGCATACAGACTACAGACTACACAGCATGTGTCTGTCAGCATACAGACTACAGACTACACAGCATGTGTCTGTCAGCATACAGACTACAGACTACACAGCATGTGTCTGTCAGCATACAGACTACAAAGCATGTGTCTGTCAGCATACAGACTACACAGCATGTGTCTGTCAGACTACAGACTACAAAGCATGTGTCTGTCAGCATACAGACTACAAAGCATGTGTCTGTCAGCATACAGACTACAAAGCATGTGTCTGTCAGCATACAGACTACACAGCATGTGTCTGTCAGCATACAGACTACAAAGCATGTGTCTGTCAGACTACAGACTACAAAGCATGTGTCTGTCAGCATACAGACTACACAGCATGTGTCTGTCAGCATACAGACTACACAGCAAGTGTCTGTCAGACTACAGACTACAAAGCAAGTGTCTGTCAGCATACAGACTACACAGCATGTGTCTGTCAGCATACAGACTACACAGCAAGTGTCTGTCAGACTACAGACTACAAAGCAAGTGTCTGTCAGACTACAGACTACAAACCAAGTGTCTGTCAGACTACAGACTACACAGCAAGTGTCTGTCAGCATACAGACTACACAGCATGTGTCTGTCAGCATACAGACTACAAACCAAGTGTCTGTCAGACTACAGACTACACAGCATGTGCCTGTCAGCATACAGACTACACAGCATGTGTCTGTCAGCATACAGACTACACAGCATGTGTCTGTCAGCATACAGACTACACAGCATGTGTCTGTCAGACTACAGACTACAAAGCATGTGTCTGTCAGACTACAGACTACAGACTACAAAGCAAGTGTCTGTCAGACTACAGACTACAGACTACAAAGCATGTGTCTGTCAGACTACAGACTACAAAGCATGTGTCTGTCAGACTACAGACTACAGACTACAAAGCATGTGTCTGTCAGACTACAGACTACAAAGCATGTGTCTGTCAGACTACAGACTACAAAGCATGTGTCTGTCAGACTACAGACTACAGACTACAAAGCAAGTGTCTGTCAGACTACAGACTACAAAGCATGTGTCTGTCAGACTACAGACACATACCAGAAAGCATGTGTCTGTCAGCATACAGACCACAAACCAAGTGTCTGTCAGACTACAGACTACAGACTACAAAGCATGTGTCTGTCAGCATACAGACTACACAGCAAGTGTCTGTCAGACTACAGACTACACAGCAAGTGTCTGTCAGACTACAGACTACACAGCAAGTGTCTGTCAGACTACAGACTACAAAGCAAGTGTCTGTCAGACTACAGACTACAGACTACAAAGCAAGTGTCTGTCAGCATACAGACTACAGACTACAAAGCATGTGTCTGTCAGCATACAGACTACACAGCAAGTGTCTGTCAGACTACAGACTACACAGCAAGTGTCTGTCAGACTACAGACTACACAGCAAGTGTCTGTCAGCATACAGACTACAAACCAAGTGTCTGTCAGACTACAGACTACACAGCAAGTGTCTGTCAGACTACAGACTACAGACTACACAGCAAGTGTCTGTCAGCATACAGACTACAAAGCAAGTGTCTGTCAGACGACAGACTACACAGCATGTGTCTGTCAGCATACAGACTACAAAGCAAGTGTCTGTCAGACTACAGACTACAAAGCAAGTGTCTGTCAGACTACAGACTACAAAGCAAGTGTCTGTCAGACTACAGACTACAAAGCAAGTGTCTGTCAGACTACAGACTACAGACTACAAAGCAAGTGTCTGTCAGACTACAGACTACAGACTACAAAGCAAGTGTCTGTCAGCATACAGACTACAAAGCAAGTGTCTGTCAGACTACAGACTACAAAGCAAGTGTCTGTCAGTATACAGACTACAAAGCAAGTGTCTGTCAGACTACAAAGCAAGTGTCTGTCAGACTACAGACTACAGACTACAAAGCAAGTGTCTGTCAGACTACAGACTACAAAGCAAGTGTCTGTCAGACTACACAGCAAGTGTCTGTCAGACTACAGACTACAAAGCAAGTGTCTGTCAGACTACAGACTACACAGCAAGTGTCTGTCAGACTACAGACTACACAGCAAGTGTCTGTCAGACTACAGACTACACAGCAAGTGTCTGTCAGACTACAGACTACACAGCAAGTGTCTGTCAGCATACAGACCACAAAACAAGTGTCTGTCAGCCTAAAGACTACAAAGCAAGTGTCTGTCAGAACACAGACTACACAGCAAGTGTCTGTCAGCCTAAAGACTACAAAGTAAGTGCCTGTCAGCCTACACAGCAAGTGTCTGTCAGCCTAAAGACTGAACCACAGACACACTGTCAGACCACCTCTGTAGGCCTCCAGCTTGTGTTGAGTTCTCCGCGTTTGTCACCAAAACCTTCCTAACAGGATTACAACTCACTGACTTATACAGAACCTTGATCGTATCAGTGTGGAACCGCCATAATGTGTTAGTTAGACTTTTTGGAAGATGTTTGGACTTTATGAACGTTTGATCAATGCATTCAATGCAAATATAATTATATGTAAGTGGATAGGGTTGACATATGTTTCAATATCTGCAAGTGATACATTACTCTCCAGAGAGCATTAAACTTTATGACATATAAATACACAGTGATACTCACATTTCAGCCAACCAGACACCGCTGCTCAACCCTGCTGTTAGGAAGGAGGGTGAAGGGGGGGTGAAGGGGGGTGAAGGAGAGGAGAGGAGGAGGGGAGGAGAGGAGGAGAGGGGAGGAGAGGAGGAGAATACGATAGGAGGAGAGGAGAGGAGGAGAGGAGGAGGAGACAAGAGGAGGAGACGAGAAGCAGAGGAGGAGGAGACCAGAGGAGGAGAGGAGAGGAGGAGACGAGGAGGAGGAGACGAGAGGAGAGGAGGAGGAGACCAGAGGAGGAGAGGAGAGGAGAGGAGGAGAGGAGGAGGAGACAAGAGGAGGAGAGGAGAGGAGAGGAGAGGAGAGGAGAGGAGAGGAGAGGAGAGGAGAGGAGAGGAGAGGAGAGGAGAGGAGAGGAGAGGAGAGGAGAGGAGAGGAGAGGAGAGGAGAGGAGAGGAGGAGTAGATGAGGAGGAGGTGGAGGAGAGGAAGGTGAGTACTGGTGAGTACCTAGCAGCATCAGCCATATGGAGGGTTGGCTTACCAAGGCTGGAACAGTCTCACTGTTGCTAAACCAACTAAACCAACACTGACCTACTTGACCTCTGATCCTACCGAGACCTACATGGAAGGATTCTGTACCAAAACGAGACAGTCAGCTCTGATATAACGGTCTCCATTTGAGTTGTCATGTTTGTGTACAATGTACTATGAATGCTGTCACAGATTCATATATTTTCGATAATAGTAATAATTGGAGTTTCTGATTCATGTTACTGGGAGCAGCTGGCAGACATCAGACATTCTTCCAGAGGATATTGTTGTTTATAAGATAGAGATACATAAGGAGTAACTGTATATTATTGGTCCTATTGACAGACAGTGACCCGGTGGAGATTCTGTAAACAGCAGAGTAATATCAACCTGAATAAATATTAGCATAACGCCGGGGGCAAAATGGCTGTTCCCACAACTCATTAAAAGAAAGAAGTGGATCCATCAGAAGGCCCACGATGCTACTGCAGTTAGAGAGGACGCTAATGTCATAGGAAATAAAATAAATATGGCCTCCCATGGGATGTCATTTTCTCATATTTATTTGATAACAAGTGGTAATGGATGGACGCAAGCTAAAAATACACAGATCTCTCTGTTCAAACTGATAATACACTGAGCTCTCGGTTCAACCTGATAAGACACTGAACTCTCTGTTCAACCTGATAATACACTGAGCTCTCTGTTCAACCTGATAATACACTGAGCTCTCTGTTCAAACTGATAATACACTGAGCTCTCTGTTCAACCTGATAATACACTGAGCTCTCTGTACAACCTGATAATACACTGAGCTCTCTGTTCAAACTGAAAATACACTGAGCTCTCTGTTCAACCTGATAATACACTGATCTTTCTGTTCAACCTGATAATACACTGAGCTCTCTGTTCAACCTGATAATACACTGGGCTCTCTGTTCAACCTGATAATACACTGATCTCTCTGTTCAACCTGATAATACACTGAGCTCTCTGTTCAACCTTATAATACACTGAGCTCTCTGTTCAACCAGCATGATAATACACTGAGCTCTCTGTTCAAACTGATAACACAATGATCTCTCTGTTCAACCTGCATGATAATACACTGAGCTCTCTGTTCAACCAGCATGATAATACACTGAGCTCTCTGTACAACCTGATAATACACTGAGCTCTCTGTACAAACTTATAATACACTGAGCTCTCTGTTCAACCTGATAATACACTGAGCTCTCTGTTCAACCTGATAATACACTGAGCTCTCTGTACAACCTGATAATACACTGAGCTCTCTGTTCAAACTGAAAATACACTGAGCTCTCTGTTCAACCTGATAATACACTGATCTTTCTGTTCAACCTGATAATACACTGAGCTCTCTGTTCAACCTGATAATACACTGGGCTCTCTGTTCAACCTGATAATACACTGATCTCTCTGTTCAACCTGATAATACAATGATCTCTCTGTTCAAACTGCATGATAATACACTAATCTCTCTGTTCAACCTGATAATACACTGAGCTCTCTGTTCAACCTTATAATACACTGAGCTCTCTGTTCAACCAGCATGATAATACACTGAGCTCTCTGTTCAAACTGATAACACAATGATCTCTCTGTTCAACCTGCATGATAATACACTGAGCTCTCTGTTCAACCTGCATGATAATACACTGAGCTCTCTGTTCAACCTGATAATACACTGGGCTCTCTGTTCAACCTGATAATACAATGATCTCTCTGTTCAACCTGCATGATAATACACTAATCTCTCTGTTCAACCCGATAATACACTGAGCTCTCTGTTCAACCTTATAATACACTGAGCTCTCTGTTCAACCAGCATGATAATACACTGAGCTCTCTGTTCAACCTGATAATACACTGAGCTCTCAGTTCAAACTGATAATATACTGAGCTCTCTGTTCAAACTGATAATACACTGAGCTCTCAGTTCAAACTGATAATACACTGAGCTCTCTGTTCAAACTGATAATACACTGAGCTCTATGTTCAACCTGATAATACACTGAGCTCTCTGTTCAACCTGATAACACACTGAGCTCTCAAACTGACCTCATGCCGGGTATAGATTTTGTGTTTGAAGACGGTTGTACGGCCGAGTGTAAGAGTACAGACCTCACTGTTCACGTCCTACATCTGGGAGAGCTGCCACCTTTCATCACCCGACAGACATGCCTGTTCCACTGTTTGTTTGATGTAGAAATCAGCATCAGGTTTGTTTTTGCTCTCGGATAGAAGGGGGGGGTACGGCGGTAATCAGGGTGATAGTTGGATTCTCAGACTTCACTGGTGGAACATGTTTGGTCTTTGTCTCTTTATATTTTCTCTGTCTCTGACTTGACCTTGTCCGGACTCTGTATAATGTAGCAGGCTCCAGCCTGAAATAAGTGCATTACCAAGTTGAAATGGATGAGGCTGAGAATAGTCAGAGTGCAGCCGATAGGAGGGTTCGGACATAGAGATGGTCAGTCCACTGAAGAACAGGAAGTCTAGGCCAAGGACTACAGCAAATGCAAGGCTTGAATCTGCAAGAACAGGAAGGTTAATAGTCTCACCATGCAGTTTTATTATTATACTAATCCAGGGAGTGGTAGGTTCTCCATTGGCCAAGTACAATGGTCCCTCCTCCCATGTTCGTAGCTCCTCATGAGGTAATGCCATGTTCTGCCACAGGGCCTCTTGCATCAGGGTGTAAGATGCCCCTGTGTCGATTATGGCCTTCCCTCTCCAGTTCCTAACAGTCAGAGGAACCAATAGTTGTTGCAGAATAGGAATAAGACCGCTAGCTGTGCTGTCTAAAGGCTTCATGGTGGGCATTAAGGCTGACCCAATTGTATGCAAGCCACCACGCCTGTCTAGACATTCAGTCTTCGGTCCTTTCTGACCTTTTCCTGAATCCTGACGCTGGACATAGAGCGGGCAAGAATCTGGAGGATGTTGGACTTTACACCAACACATAACTGGACTTTTGTCCTGGATCTTGGGTACAAATATCTGAGACGGTTTAGCCCCAGGAGAGTTATGGGTATACTGGGATGAGGGAACAGGGTTTTTAGTTTGGAGGTGGTGCTTCCAGTCCTTCTCCAACTGAGTCCCAAGACGCACCAGATCATCCACGTTCTGCGCACGTTCTCGAAGTTGACTAGCAAGGCGGGGAACCATGTTCTTAAGCTCAGTAATGTCAGCCTTCCATCTCCTACATAGAACTCGATAGGAGAAGGCAAAGTCCCGTATTGGCTCTGCTTCACCCTGGACTCTGTTACGAACACGTTCCGCCAGTTCATCCCTATAGTCGGAGGGCATGCTGTCGGGTCCTCTGGCAGTCTCTATGGGGGTGCCACAGGGTTCAATCCTCGGGCCGACTCTTTTCTCTGTATATATCAATGATGTTGCTCTTGCTGCGGGCGATTCCCTGATCCACCTCTACGCAGACGACACCATTCTATATACTTCCGGCCCGTCCTTGGACACTGTGCTATCTAACCTCCAAACGAGCTTCAATGCCATACAACACTCCTTCCGTGGCCTCCAACTGGTCTTAAACGCTAGTAAAACCAAATGCATGCTTTTCAACCGTTCGCTGCCTGCACCCGCACGCCTGACCAGCATCAGCACCCTGGATGGTTCCGACCTTGAATATGTGGACATCTATAAGTACCTAGGTGTCTGGCTAGACTGTAAACTCTCCTTCCAGACTCATATCAAACATCTCCAATCGAAAATCAAATCTAGAGTCGGCTTTCTATTCCGCAACAAAGCCTCCTTCACTCACACCGCCAAACTTACCCTAGTAAAACTGACTATCCTACCGATCCTCGACTTCAGCGATGTCATCTACAAAATTGCTTCCAACACTCTACTCAGCAAACTGGATGCAGTTTATCACAGTGCCATCCGTTTTGTCACTAAAGCACCTTATACCACCCACCACTGCGACCTGTATGCTATAGTCGGCTGGCCCTCGCTACATATTCGTCGCCAGACCCACTGGCTCCAGGTCATCTACAAGTCCATGCTAGGTAAAGCTCCGCCTTATCTCAGTTCACTGGTCACGATGGCAACACCCATCTGTAGCACGCGCTCCAGCAGGTGTATCTCACTGATCATCCCTAAAGCCAACACCTCATTTGGTCGCCTTTCGTTCCAGTTCTCTGCTGCCTGTGACTGGAACGAATTGCAAATTCGCTGAAGTTGGAGACTTTTATCTCCCTCACCAACTTCAAACATCTGCTATCTGAGCAGCTAACCGATCGCTGCAGCTGTACATAGTCTATCGGTAAATAGCCCACCCATTTTACCTACCTCATCCCCATACTGTTTTTATTTATTTACTTTTCTGCTCTTTTGCACACCAATATCTCTACCTGTACATGACCATCTGATCATTTATCACTCCAGTGTTAATCTGCAAAATTGTAATTATTCGCCTACCTCCTCATGCCTTTTGCACACAATGTATATAGACTCCCCTTTTTTTCTACTGTGTTATTGACTTGTTAATTGTTTACTCCATGTGTAACTCTGTGTTGTCTGTTCACACTGCTATGCTTTATCTTGGCCAGGTCGCAGTTGCAAATGAGAACTTGTTCTCAACTAGCCTACCTGGTTAAATAAAGAACATTTTTTGAAACTCCTCCCAGGTTGACACATGTTCACGGGCTATCTCCCACCAGTCTCTTGCTGTACCATGGAGACCACTGCGGAGGGTGGCAAGAACCTCCAAGTCAGTAAGGGGCTGGATAGAAAGAAAATCATTACACTTAGATAAAGATAAGAAAAACAGTGGATCCCTGCATGCCAAGGTGCATTTGAACCACTCAAAAACAGTCTAATTACTCCTCCAGTGCTTGGACATCCTAACCTGAATGCTCATTTCATTGTGTACACGGATGCAAGTCAAACAGGATTTGGAGCAGTCTTGGCTCAACAAACAAGACTTGGAACAGAAGAAGTTCTTGTCTATGCAAGTCGCACCCTTAATTCAGCCGAGAGGAATTATTCAACGACTGAAAGGGAGTGCCTCGCTGTGGTCTGGGCTTTGGAGAAATGGAGCTACTACTTGGAGGCAAAGATCTTCACCGTTGTCACAGACCATGCTGCTCTGTAGTGGGTTCTGGCATCAGGCAAGACCAACAGCCGTCTTATTCGCTGGTCTATCAGACTGCAGAAGTTTGACTTCATCATTGAGTATCGCAAAGGAAAACTGAACGTTGTACCAGATGCCCTTTCTCGGATTACAGAGACTGCCAATGTTTGTCCTCCCTTGTGCAGTACTTATACTACCGCTAAGTGTCTGGATGATTCCTTTCCTCTGGATGATGAGAGTGTATGGAGAGCACAGCAGAAGGATGCTGCCATCATGGCGATCCACAAGAGTCTGTCTGAAGAAGACTCCAAGAGTCGCTTCAATGATAAGTATAGCATAATTCAGGATAAAGTGTATCGAAAAACTCCAAGAGGAGATGGAATACACAGCACCCATTATCGCGTCTTCATTCCCTCTACATTGTGTGACCAGATAATCCAAGCTTATCATGCCAATCCCATGAGTGGCCATCTTGGAGTTTTTAAAACTTATCGAAGACTGCAAGAGGTGGTTTACTGGCCAGGCATGTGGGTTGATACCCGGAAGTTTGTACAGCAGTGTGAAGTCTGCCAGAAATACAAACCAGACATTGGCAGACCTGCCGGGAAAATGCAGCAGACCGTGGTGAACCATCCAAATGAAATGTTGGGAATTGACCTCATGGGATCTTCTCCTCCCAGCCGGGGGACACGGAATGAACTTTTATTGGTGGTAGTGGACTACTACACACACTGGGTGGAGTTGTTTCCACTCCGCAAAGCCACTGCATCAGCCATTGCTCTATTTCTGAGAAGGGAGGTCTTCACCAGATTCGGGATTCCAGACCAAATCCTCTCTGACCGAGGTCCGCAGTTCATATCAGGAATCTACAAAGAGCTCTGTACCTACTGGGGTGTAATTGCCAAATTGACCACAGCCTATCATCCTCAGACCAACCTGACCGAGAGGGTAAACCGAACCCTGAAGGGGATGATTGCTTCATTCGTGGGGGATCAGCACACAAGGTGGGATCAGCATCTCCCTGAATTTCGCTTTGCACTGAACTCTGCCGTGCAGGAGACTTCTGGGGTCACCCACGCCGAACTCCACCTGGGAAGACCACTAAAAGGTCCGATGGACAGAGTCTTGCAAAGTTCCAATGTTTCACCTGACTGCCCAGCGTTTGATACCCTACAACACCATCACACCTTGCTAGCCAGAGTGGAGGCCAGCAAAACCAAAGCCAAACAACGACAGCTGAGAAACTATGACAAACATAGACAAGACGTGTTTTTCCCACCCAAGTCTCGTGTCTGGGTACGTTCCCATCCTCTGTCAAAGGCATCTAAGAAGTTCACTGCCAAGCTAGCTTCGAGATGGAAAGGTCCATACCGTGTAGTGCAGCAGTTGGGACTAGTGAACTACTTGATCTGTTTGGAGGATACTGGGGAAGATGTCAAGAGCCCAAGAGCCCCTCCCCAAAGAGCTGAATGAGCTCTCTTTATTTCCTCCTTCCTTACTGCTCATGGGCTCTTAAAGTGGCAGTGCATGGTGAAGGCGCCGTGCAGATTTCGCCACAAGTGTATTATCATGCAGGTTGAACAGAGAGCTCAGTGTATTATCAGGTTGAACAGAGAGCTCAGTGTATTATCATGCTGGTTGAACAGAGAGCTCAGTGTATTATCATGCAGTTTGAACAGAGGGCTCAGTGTATTATCAGCTTGAACAGAGAGCTCAGTGTATTATCAGGTTGAACAGAGAGATCAGTGTATTATCATTTTGAACAGAGAGCTCGGTGTATTATCATGCAGGTTGAACAGAGAGCTCAGTGTATTATCAGGTTGAACAGAGAGCTCAGTGTATTATCAGGTTGAACAGAGAGCTCAGCGTATTATCAGGTTGAACAGAGAGCTCAGTATATTATCATAATGGTTGAACAGAGAGCTCAGTTTATTATCAGGTTGAACAGAGAGATCAGTGTATTATCATTTTGAACAGAGAGCTCGGTGTATTATCATGCAGGTTGAACAGAAAGCTCAGTGTATTATCAGGTTGAACAGAGAGCTGAGTTTATTATCAGGTTGAACAGACAGCTCAGCGTATTATCAGGTTGAACAGAGAGCTCAGTGTATTATCAGGTTGAACAAAGAGCTCGGTGTATTATCAGGTTGAACAGAGAGCTCAGTGTATTATCATGCAGTTTGAACAGAGAGCTCAGTGTATTATTAGGTTGAACAGAGAGCTCAGTGTATTATCAGGTTCAACAGAGAGATCAGTGTATTACCAGTTTGAACAGAGAGCTCAGTGTATTATTAGGTTGAACAGAGAGCTCTGTGTATTATCAGGTTCAACAGAGAGATCAATGTATTATCAGTTTGAACAGAGAGCTCAGTGTATTATCAGGTTAAACAGAGAGCTCAGTGTATTATCAGTTTGTTCAGAGAGCTCAGTGTATTATCATGCTGGTTGAACAGAGAGCTCAGTGTATTATCAGGTTGAACAGAGAGCTCAGTGTATTATCATGAAGGTTGAACAGAGAGATCAGTGTATTATCAGGTTGAACAGAGAGCTCAGTGTATTATCAGGTTGAACAGAGAGCTCAGTGTATTATCATGAAGGTTGAACAGAGCATAAAGGATGTTTCTCAGGTCCATGAACACGTTACATCTCCCAGAACATCACTGTCTGTTACAGGATAAAACATCCCCCTAAAGGATGTTTCTCAGGTCCATGAACACGTTACATCTCCCAGAACATCACTGTCTGTTACAGGATAAAACATCCCCCTAAAGGATGTTTCTCAGGTCCATGAACACGTTACATCTCCCAGAACATCACTGTCTGTTACAGGGTAAAACATCCCCCTAAAGGATGTTTCTCAGGTCCATGAACACGTTACACCTCCCAGAACATCACTGTCCGTTACAGGATAAAACGTCCCCCTAAAGGATGTTTCTCAGGTCCATGAACACGTTACATTTCCCAGAACATCACTGTCTGTTACAGGGTAAAACATCCCCCTAAAGGATGTTTCTCAGGTCCATGATCACATCTAGACTCAGGATAAACAAATTCACCTAACTGGAGTCTTTACTTAATTATTCCGTTTCCTAATTATTTGTGGAGTAAAGTGAAGTGATGTTGTAGCGTGTAGTCCAGAGAGTTGTTCCCTATGAGGATGTAAGAAGTGTTGTGTATGAGACTTCCCTGACTTCTCTGTCCTCTGGCTGGTTGTCAGGCCCCAGGCCAGCCCTAGAGGAGGCCCTCTCTCTACACTGAAGATAAATGGATTGTTCCCTGTAGTATTGCTGATGAATAACCTGGCCCAGCCATACACACCAAGGCTCCTCAATGCTGCGACAAGGTTACTTTTCAGAATAGGTTGTTGAACTGAGGAATCATCAACTTCAGCCTGACATAAATGTAATTCAAGACAGTCGTAGCACTAATGTACATTTGAATACCTATGGAATTATACTGAAGGATCACAGGTATTCATGATGTCACCAAGAGGGCGTCAACTTTAACTGTTTAATATTAGATGATTAAAAGATTAAATATATCTGATGAGTTCATAACTAATGGTGGTACTGTAATTTCACTTAATGCTGAAAATGCAAAGTTAGGAGAGGTAAAGTCTACCGTGCCGCTGCTGCTTCCTGCTGTACACAGGAAGGAAGTGGTGTACTTTAGTTAAGACTGTTCTTCCTTGAAACACACTGAACCTTGTCTGGCTTCTACTGTCACATCAAACAAGAAGCTACAAACTATATTTCCTATTTAATATGATTCCGAAAATAAACCCCATCAAGATGGAACAACATATTCACTGTTAATATGATGTATAAATAAACCCAATATGGAATATTAGATTCAGGGAAGTAAAGTCTGGTAATTAACCAAATCAACTTTGTTTTCAAGCTAATAATGTATCGACTCTGAGATGTACAGTTCCTTTGTTCCGACTGTATTCCTGTTTCTCTGAGGCTAAAAGCCACAGCTCTCTGAGTTCTTCACCCAGATAACAGCACGTGTCCCCTAGGAGGCCGTTACTCTGCCTTCTCCTTCATTTGAATTGAAAGGATCCATGTTGTTTCTGTATCTGTGCGTATTCTGGGTTCCTGATATTTGCATTCTGTAACAACAAAGGCCAGTCTTGTCAGATCAGAGACTCAGAATGTTGTTCCTCCAACATAATGAACAGGGTGCTCCTTTATAGACAATCAAATCCTCTAGCAGAGAATCATGTTTGACTCACGGATGAAGATGATGTGCAGAGGATATGCTGAAACCCTTGAAGGGCATGTGTTAAACGGTCTACTTTACTCTACACCTGTGTGTGTTCAACTGGGATAATATTGGAGTTAGCCAAGTAGTTTCCTTCTGCTCTCAGTTGCTACTAGAAACAGCAATATGCCATTACTGTTCTGTAGTTGCAGTAATCTCCACTTTAAGATGTGTAACTGTTGATATTATTGTGGCTCGCCACCATATGATTACCTGGAGTAACTGAGGTTGAAATGTGACTGTTTGACTGCATTTAGTAATGAGGTACTTAAGATCTAACTGATCTGGTCTCTAAATTGATGTTGAAGCATGGCTCTATATCAAACCTAATTACTACTGCTGAGAAGAGGAGAAGAGAGGAGGGGAAAGGAACGGGAAATGAGAGGAGGAGGGAGGGAGGGGGGTGAGGAGAGGAGAGGAGAGGAGGGAAGAGAAGAGGAGAGGAGAGGAGAGGAGGAGGAGAGGAGAGGAGAGGAGAGGAGGGAAGTGAAGAGGAGAGGAGAGGAGAGGAGAGGAGAGGAGAGGAGAGGAGAGGAGAGGAGAGGAGAGGAGAGGAGAGGAGAGGAGAGGAGAGAGGAGAGGAGAGGAGAGGAGAGGAGAGGAGAGGAGAGGAGAGGAGAGGAGAGGAGAGGAGAGGAGAGGAGAGGAGAGGAGAGGGAGAGGAGAGGAGAGGAGAGGAGAGGGAGGAGGGAGAGGAGAGGAGAGGAGAGGAGAGGAGAGGAGAGGAGAGGAGAGGAGAGGAGAGGAGAGGAGGAGAGGAGAGGAGAGGAGAGGAGAGGAGAGGAGAGGAGAGGAGAGGAGAGGAGAGGAGGGAGAGGAGGGAAGAGAAGAGGAGGAGGGAGGGGAAGGGACAGGAGAGGAGAGGAGAGGAGAGGAGAGGAGAGGAGAGGAGAGGAGAGGAGAGGAGAGGAGAGGAGAGGAGAGGAGAGGAGAGGAGAGGGAAGAGAAGACGAGGAGGGAGAGGAGAGGAGAGGAGAGGAGAGGAGAGGAGAGGAGAGGAGAGGAGGAGAGGAGAGGAGAGGAGAGGAGAGGAGAGGAGAGGAGAGGAGAGGAGAGGAGAGGAGAGGAGAGGAGAGGAGAGGAGAGTTGTACAGTCGTCTCAAATAAAACTGTGAAGGACCTCGGCATTACTCTGGACCCTGATCTCTCTTTTGAAGAACATATCAAGACCATTTCAAGGACAGCTTTTTTCCATCTACGTAACATTGCAAAAATCAGAAACTTTCTGTCCAAAATGATGCAGAAAAATGTATCCATGCTTTTGTCACTTCTAGGTTAGACTACTGCAATGCTCTACTTTCCGGCTACCCGGATAAAGCACTAAATAAACTTCAGTTAGTGCTAAAATCCTGACTAGAACCCCAAAAAATTGATCATATTACTCCAGTGCTAGCCTCCCTACACTGGCTTCCTGTCAAAGCAAGGGCTGATTTCAAGGTTTTACTGCTAACCTACAAAGCATTACATGGGCTTGCTCCTAGATATCTCTCTGATTTGGTCCTGCCGTACATACCTACACGTACGCTACGGTCACAAGACGCAGGCCTCCTAATTGTCCCTAGAATTTCTAAGCAAACAGCTGGAGGCAGGGCTTTCTCCTATAGAGCTCAATTTTTATGGAACGGTCTGCCTACCCATGTCAGAGACGCAAACTCGGTCTCAACCTTTAAGTCTTTACTGAAGACTCATCTCTTCAGTGGGTCATATGATTGAGTGTAGTCTGGCTCAGGAGTGGGAAGGTGAACGGAAAGGCTCTGGAGCAACGAACCGCCCTTGCTGTCTCTGCCTGGCCGGTTCCCCTCTTTCCACTGGGATTCTCTGCCTCTAACCCTATTACAGGGGATGAGTCACTGGCTTACTGGGGCTCTCTCATACCGTCCCTGGGAGGGGTGCGTCACCTGAGTGGGTTGAGTCACTGATGTAATCATCCTGTCTGAGTTGGCGCCCCCCCTTGGGTTGTGCCGTGGCGGAGATCTTTGTGGGCTATACTCAGCCTTGTCTCAGGATGGTAAGTTGGTGGTTGAAGATATCCCTCTAGTGGTGTGGGGGCTGTGCTTTGGCAAAGTGGGTGGGGTTATATCCTTCCAGAAGAGGACTGGCCACCCCACATAGCCTGGTTCTTCTCTAGGTTTCTTCCTAGGTTTTGGCCTTTCTAGGGAGTTTTTCCTAGCCACCGTGCTTCTACACCTGCATTGCTTGCTGTTTGGGGTTTTAGGCTGGGTTTCTGTACAGCACTTTGAGATATCAGATGATGTACGAAGGGCTATAGAAATACATTTGATTTGATTTGATTTGAGGAGAGGAGGGTGAAATTAGTGAGGGAGGGAGGGAGGGATGAGAGGGGATGGGAGGGGAGGGGAGGGGGAAGAGGAGAAAAGAAGAGAGGAGAGGAGAGTATGTATGGAGTCAAACAAAGAAGGGTCTACAGCAGCACCTAGATCTTCTGCACAGATTCTGTCAGACCTGGGCCCTGAGAGTAAATCTCAGTAAGACAAAAATAATTGTGTTCCAAAAAAGGTCCAAAATCCATCTAGACAGCTTTGCCCTAGAGCACACAAAAAACAATACATACCTCGGCCGAAACATCAACGCTACAGGTAACTTCCACAAAGCTGTGAACGATCTGAGAGAAAAGGCAAGTGGCTTCAACACCCTCAAAAGAAACATAACATTTGGTATACCAATTAGGATCTGGCTAAATATACCTGAATCAGTTATAGAACCCATTGCCCTTTATGGTTGTGAGTTCTGCGGTTTGCTCAAAAACCAAGAATTCACAAATGGGACAAACACCAAGTTGAGAATTCTGCAAGAATATTCTCCATGTACAGCGCAAAACATCATATAACGCATGCAGAGCATAATTAGGTCCATACCTGCTAATTATCCAAATCCAGAAAAGAGTACTACATTCTACAACCACCTAAAAGGAAGTGATTCCCAAACCTTCCTTTAACAAAGTCATCACCTACAGTGAGATGAACCTGGGGAAGTGTCCCCTAAGCAAGCTGGTCCTGGAGCTCTTTTGACAAACACAAACAGAGCCCCAGGACAGCAAAACAATTAGACCCAACCAAATTAACAAAATAACAGAGCACACTACAATGCTATTTGACCCTAAACAGAGAGTACACAGTGGCAAGATACCTGACCACTGTGACTGACACAAAATGAAGGAACATTTTGACTATGCACAAACTGTGTGAGCATAGCCTTGCTATTGAGAAAGGCCGCCATAGGCAGACCTGGCTTTCAATAAAATACACACTGCCCACAAAATGAGGTGGAAACTGAGCTGCATTTCCTAACCTCTTGTCAAATGTATGACCATATTAGAGACACATATTTGCCTCAGATTACACAGACCCACAAAGAATTTGAAAACAATCCAATATTGATTAACTCCCATAACTATATTAAAGGTCCCAGAATATCTCTATTTCTACTGTAGACTGCTGTAAACTACATTAAAGGTCCCAGAATATCTCTATTTTCACTTTAGACTGCTGTAAACTATATTAAAGGTCCCAGAATATCTCTATTTCTACTGTAGACTGCTGTAAACTATATTAAAGGTTCCAGAATATCTCTATTTCTACTGTAGACTCCTGTAAACTGTATTAAAGGTTCCAGAATATCTCTATTTCTACATGAGACTGCTGTAAACTACATTAAAGGTCCCAGAATATCTCTATTTCTACATGAGACTGCTGTAAACTACATTAAAGGTCCCAGAATATCTCTATTTCTACATGAGACTGCTGTAAACTACATTAAAGGTCCCAGAATAGCTCTATTTCTACATGAGACTGCTGTAAACTACATTAAAGGTCCCAGAATATCTCTATTTCTACTTTAGACTGTTGTAAACTATATTAAAGGTCCCAGAATACATGGAAGATCTAATTCTACTGTAAACTGCTGTAAACTACATTATAGGTCCCAGAAGATCTCTAATTCTACTGTAAACTGCTGTAAACTACATTATAGGTCCCAGAAGATCTCTAATTCTACTGTAAACTGCTGTAAACTACATTATAGGTCCCAGAAGATCTCTAATTCTACTGTAAACTGCTGTAAACTACATTATAGGTCCCAGAAGATCTCTAATTCTACTGTAAACTGCTGTAAACTACATTATAGGTCCCAGAAGATCTCTAATTCTACTGTAAACTGCTGTAAACTACATTATAGGTCCCAGAAGATGTCTAATTCTACTGTAAACTGCTGTAAACTACATTATAGGTCCCAGAAGATCTCTAATTCTACTGTAAACTGCTGTAAACTACATTATAGGTCCCAGAAGATGTCTAATTCTACTGTAAACTGCTGTAAACTACATTATAGGTCCCAGAAGATCTCTAATTCTACTGTAAACTGCTGTAAACTACATTATAGGTCCCAGAAGATCTCTAATTCTACTGTAAACTGCTGTAAACTACATTATAGGTCCCAGAAGATCTCTAATTCTACTGTAAACTGCTGTAAACTACATTATAGGTCCCAGAAGATTTGCCTTTAGATTCCATTAAATGAATGCCTACAATCCTCTTCAAACCTTTTATAAAAGTGTAATCATGTGTATGTTTTATTGGAATGCTAGTCATTGTTAAAGTTGAACACCTCTATGTTTGGATGATGAAGATCTGTCTATTTTCCTTAGCGACTCTATATAGAGACATAATGCTTTATTGAGCCTGTTTTGTTTATCTGTGGAATGGAGATCGCTGGGCAGGAATCATCCTGCAGAATAAATGGAGCCTAACCCTATGCCATGAGCAGCACTCCATTATTTCCTTCAGTTTCTAAAGATAAACTGGTGGTGCTGCGATCCTCAGTCAGCTCTAAACTGAGTCTCAATAAGGCTGTCTGAGCCAGGCTAGATGGACACTGCATCTGTCCTCCCACAGAGAGAAGATCAACTAGAAACAAATGATGTTAACGCATTTTAAAGTGATAAATATTTCAGCGCTACGCAGAACATATTTAAAATATATTTAGTGCTTCCTATTGAGAGATTAGGATCCATTCAGTTTAGAGATAATCAATGTGGTGTAGTGGTTGTTCGTACCTGGCCGGCCGTCCGGGCCGAGGCTAGATGCTGCAACACGAGGCAGGCCAGTAAGTGCTATAGAAGAGGCTTACTGGTGACATTTTTCATCTACATTTTCTGGAAATGGAACCAGTTGTCAAAGAACTGCTCTCTGATATTCAATCACATATCCCAATGCCTTGGCTGTATAATTCATTTGCACTGTAAAGAACAAAATAAAACAGACTTTTGACTGTGAAATAGGGTAATCTTACCCAGAAGAATCAGACGAATAACGTTGTTTCCTACAGAAATGTAGTCTTTACACATTTCTACATTAATTATAGTGCTGTATGAGACTAATACCGCTCTTTTTGTTTCACTACATAACATACTACATTAGATATCATTGTATCACTACATTCACTATGTAACATACTACATTAGATATCCATGTTTCACTATGTAACATACTACATTAGATATCCATGTTTCACTACATAACATACTACATTAGATATCCATGTTTCACTACATAACATACTACATTAGATATCCATGTTTCACTACATAACATACTACATTAGATATCCATGTTTCACTACATAACATACTACATTAGATATCCATGTTTCACTACATAACATACTACATTAGATATCCATGTTTCACTACATAACATACTACATTAGATATCCATGTTTCACTACATAACATACTACATTAGATATCCATGTTTCACTACATCACATACTACATTAGATATCCATGTTTCACTACATAACATACTACATTAGATATCCATGTTTCACTACATAACATACTACATTAGATATCCATGTTTCACTATGTAACATACTACATTAGATATCCATGTTTCACTATGTATCATACTACATTAGATATCCATGTTTCACTATGTAACATACTACATTAGATATCCATGTTTCACTATGTAACATACTACATTAGATATCCATGTTTCACTACATAACATACTACATTAGATATCCATGTTTCACTATGTAATATACTACATTAGATATCCATGTTTCACTATGTAACATACTACATTAGATATCCATGTTTCACTATGTAACATACTACATTATATATCCATGTTTCACTATGTAACATACTACATTAGATATCCATGTTTCACTATGTAAAATACTACATTAGATATCCATGTTTCACTATGAAATATACTACATTAGATATCCATGTTTCACTACGTAACATACTACATTAGATATTCATGTTTCACTATGTAACATACTACATTAGATATCCATGTTTCACTACGTAACATACTACATTAGAGATCCATGTTTCACTATATTCACTACATAACACGTTACATTAGATATCCATGTTTCACTACATAACATACTACATTAGATATCCATGTTTCACTACGTAACATACTACATTAGATATTCATGTTTCACTATGTAACATACTACATTAGATATCCATGTTTCACTACATAACATACTACATTAGATATCCATGTTTCACTATGTAACATACTACATTAGATATCCATGTTTCACTATGTAACATACTACATTAGATATCCATGTTTCACTACATAACATACTACATTAGATATCCATTTTTCACTATATTCACTACATAACACGTTACATTAGATATCCATGTTTCACTACGTAACATACTACATTAGAGATCCATGTTTCACTATATTCACTACATAACACGTTACATTAGATATCCATGTTTCACTACATAACATACTACATTAGATATCCATGTTTCACTACGTAACATACTACATTAGATATTCATGTTTCACTATGTAACATACTACATTAGATATCCATGTTTCACTACATAACATACTACATTAGATATCCATGTTTCACTATGTAACATACTACATTAGATATCCATGTTTCACTATGTAACATACTACATTAGATATCCATGTTTCACTACATAACATACTACATTAGATATCCATTTTTCACTATGTAACATACTACATTAGATATCCATGTTTCACTACATAACATACTACATTAGATATCCATGTTTCACTACATTCACTATGTAACATACTACATTAGATATCCATGTTTCACTATGTAACATACTACAATTAGATATCCATGTTTCACTATGTAACATACTACATTAGATATCCATGTTTCACTACGTAACATACTACATTAGAGATCCATTTTTCACAATATTCACTACGTAACACGTTAAATTAGATATCCATGTTTCACTACATAACATACTACATTAGATATCCATGTTTCACTACGTAACATACTACATTAGATATCCATGTTTCACTATGTAACATACTATATTAGATATCCATGTTTCACTACATAACATACTACATTAGATATCCATGTTTCACTATGTAACATACTACATTAGATATCCATGTTTCACTACATAACATACTACATTAGATATCCATGTTTCACTACGTAACATACTACATTAGAGATCCATTTTTCACTATATTCATTACGTAACATGTTACATTAGATATCCATGTTTCACTACATAACATACTACATTAGATATCCATGTTTCACTATGTAACATACTACATTAGATATCCATGTTTCACTATGTAACATACTACATTAGATATCCATGTTTCACTACATAATATACTACATTAGATATCCATGTTTCACTACGTAACATACTACATTAGATATCCATGTTTCACTATGTAACATACTACATTAGATATCCATGTTTCACTATGTAACATACTACATTAGATATCCATGTTTCACTACATAACATACTACATTAGATATCCATTTTTCACTATGTAACATACTACATTAGATATCCATGTTTCACTACATAACATACTACATTAGATATCCATGTTTCACTACATTCACAATGTAACATACTACATTAGATATCCATGTTTCACTATGTAACATACTATATTAGATATCCATGTTTCACTACATAACATACTACATTAGATATCCATGTTTCACTATGTAACATACTACATTAGATATCCATGTTTCACTACATAACATACTACATTAGATATCCATGTTTCACTACGTAACATACTACATTAGAGATCCATTTTTCACTATATTCATTACGTAACATGTTACATTAGATATCCATGTTTCACTACATAACATACTACATTAGATATCCATGTTTCACTATGTAACATACTACATTAGATATCCATGTTTCACTATGTAACATTAGATATCCATGTTTCACTATGTAACATACTACATTAGATATCCATGTTTCACTACATAACATACTACATTAGATATCCATGTTTCACTATGTAACATACTACATTAGATATCCATGTTTCACTATGTAACATACTACATTAGATATCCATGTTTCACTACATAATATACTACATTAGATATCCATGTTTCACTATGTAACATACTACATTAGATATCCATGTTTCACTATGTAACATACTACATTAGATATCCATGTTTCACTACATAATATACTACATTAGATATCCATGTTTCACTACGTAACATACTACATTAGATATCCATGTTTCACTATGTAACATACTACATTAGATATCCATGTTTCACTATGTAACATACTACATTAGATATCCATGTTTCACTACATAACATACTACATTAGATATCCATTTTTCACTATGTAACATACTACATTAGATATCCATGTTTCACTACATAACATACTACATTAGATATCCATGTTTCACTACATTCACAATGTAACATACTACATTAGATATCCATGTTTCACTATGTAACATACTATATTAGATATCCATGTTTCACTATGTAACATACTATATTAGATATCCATGTTTCACTACATAACATACTACATTAGATATCCATGTTTCACTATGTAACATACTACATTAGATATCCATGTTTCACTACATAACATACTACATTAGATATCCATGTTTCACTACGTAACATACTACATTAGAGATCCATTTTTCACTATATTCATTACGTAACATGTTACATTAGATATCCATGTTTCACTACATAACATACTACATTAGATATCCATGTTTCACTATGTAACATACTACATTAGATATACATGTTTCACTATGTAACATTAGATATCCATGTTTCACTATGTAACATACTACATTAGATATCCATGTTTCACTACATAACATACTACATTAGATATCCATGTTTCACTATGTAACATACTACATTAGATATCCATGTTTCACTATGTAACATACTACATTAGATATCCATGTTTCACTACATAATATACTACATTAGATATCCATGTTTCACTATGTAACATACTACATTAGATATCCATGTTTCACTATGTAACATACTACATTAGATATCCATGTTTCACTACATAATATACTACATTAGATATCCATGTTTCACTACGTAACATACTACATTAGATATCCATGTTTCACTATGTAACATACTACATTAGATATCCATGTTTCACTATGTAACATACTACATTAGATATCCATGTTTCACTACATAACATACTACATTAGATATCCATTTTTCACTATGTAACATACTACATTAGATATCCATGTTTCACTACATAACATACTACATTAGATATCCATGTTTCACTAGAAAACATACTACATTAGATATCCATGTTTCACTACGTAAAATACTACATTAAATATCCATGTTTCACTACATTCACTACATAACATACTACATTAGATATCCATGTTTCACTACATTCACTACGTAACATACTACATTAGATATCCATGTTTCACTACATAACATACTACATTAGATATCCGTGTTTCACTACATAACATACTACATTAGATATCCATGTTTCACTACATAACATACTACATTAGATATCCATGTTTCACTACATAACATACTACATTAGATATCCATGTTTCACTACATAACATACTACATTAGATATCCATGTTTCACTATGTAACATACTACATTAGATATCCATGTTTCACTACATAACATACTACATTAGATATCCATTTTTCACTATGTAACATACTACATTAGATATCCATGTTTCACTACATAACATACTACATTAGATATCCATGTTTCACTAGAAAACATACTACATTAGATATCCATGTTTCACTACGTAAAATACTACATTAAATATCCATGTTTCACTACATTCACTACATAACATACTACATTAGATATCCATGTTTCACTACATTCACTACGTAACATACTACATTAGATATCCATGTTTCACTACATAACATACTACATTAGATATCCGTGTTTCACTACATAACATACTACATTAGATATCCATGTTTCACTACATAACATACTACATTAGATATCCATGTTTCACTACGTAACATACTACATTAGAGATCCATTTTTCACTATATTCATTACGTAACATGTTACATTAGATATCCATGTTTCACTACATAACATACTACATTAGATATCCATGTTTCACTATGTAACATACTACATTAGATATACATGTTTCACTATGTAACATTAGATATCCATGTTTCACTATGTAACATACTACATTAGATATCCATGTTTCACTACATAACATACTACATTAGATATCCATGTTTCACTATGTAACATACTACATTAGATATCCATGTTTCACTATGTAACATACTACATTAGATATCCATGTTTCACTACATAATATACTACATTAGATATCCATGTTTCACTATGTAACATACTACATTAGATATCCATGTTTCACTATGTAACATACTACATTAGATATCCATGTTTCACTACATAATATACTACATTAGATATCCATGTTTCACTACGTAACATACTACATTAGATATCCATGTTTCACTATGTAACATACTACATTAGATATCCATGTTTCACTATGTAACATACTACATTAGATATCCATGTTTCACTACATAACATACTACATTAGATATCCATTTTTCACTATGTAACATACTACATTAGATATCCATGTTTCACTACATAACATACTACATTAGATATCCATGTTTCACTAGAAAACATACTACATTAGATATCCATGTTTCACTACGTAAAATACTACATTAAATATCCATGTTTCACTACATTCACTACATAACATACTACATTAGATATCCATGTTTCACTACATTCACTACGTAACATACTACATTAGATATCCATGTTTCACTACATAACATACTACATTAGATATCCGTGTTTCACTACATAACATACTACATTAGATATCCATGTTTCACTACATAACATACTACATTAGATATCCATGTTTCACTACATAACATACTACATTAGATATCCATGTTTCACTACATAACATACTACATTAGATATCCATGTTTCACTATGTAACATACTACATTAGATATCCATGTTTCACTACATAACATACTACATTAGATATCCATTTTTCACTATGTAACATACTACATTAGATATCCATGTTTCACTACATAACATACTACATTAGATATCCATGTTTCACTAGAAAACATACTACATTAGATATCCATGTTTCACTACGTAAAATACTACATTAAATATCCATGTTTCACTACATTCACTACATAACATACTACATTAGATATCCATGTTTCACTACATTCACTACGTAACATACTACATTAGATATCCATGTTTCACTACATAACATACTACATTAGATATCCGTGTTTCACTACATAACATACTACATTAGATATCCATGTTTCACTACATAACATACTACATTAGATATCCATGTTTCACTACATAACATACTACATTAGATATCCATGTTTCACTACATAACATACTACATTAGATATCCATGTTTCACTATGTAACATACTACATTAGATATCCATGTTTCACTACATAACATACTACATTAGATATCCATGTTTCACTACATAACATACTACATTAGATATCCATGTTTCACTACATTCAATACGTAACATGTTACATTAGATATCCATGTTTCACTACGTAACATACTACATTAGATATCCTTGTTTCACTATGTAACATACTACATTAGATATCCATGTTTCACTACGTAAAATACTACATTAGATATCCATGTTTCACTATGTAACATACTACATTAGATATCCATGTTTCACTATGTAACATACTACATTAGATATCCATGTTTCACTACATAACATACTACATTAGATATCCATGTTTCACTACGTAACATACTACATTAGATATCCATGTTTCACTATGTAACATACTACATTAGATATCCATGTTTCACTATGTAACATACTACATTAGATATCCATGTTTCACTATGTAACATACTACATTAGATATCCATGTTTCACTATGTAACATACTACATTAGATATCCATGTTTCACTATGTAACATACTACATTAGATATCCATGTTTCACTATGTAACATACTACATTAGATATCCATGTTTCACTAGAAAACATACTACATTAGATATCCATGTTTCACTATGTAACATACTACATTAGATATCCATGTTTCACTACGTAAAATACTACATTAAATATCCATGTTTTACTATGTAATATACTACATTAAATATCCATGTTTCACTACATTCACTACATAACATACTACATTAGATATCCGTGTTTCACTACATAACATACTACATTAGATATCCGTGTTTCACTACATAACATACTACATTAGATATCCATGTTTCACTACATAACATACTACATTAGATATCCATGTTTCACTACATAACATACTACATTAGATATCCATGTTTCACTACATAACATACTACATTAGATATCCATGTTTCACTATGTAACATACTACATTAAATATCCATGTTTCACTACATAACATACTACATTAGATATCCATGTTTCACTACATAACATACTACATTAGATATCCATGTTTCACTACATTCAATACGTAACATGTTACATTAGATATCCATGTTTCACTATGTAACATACTACATTAGATATCCTTGTTTCACTATGTAACATACTACATTAGATATCCATGTTTCACTACGTAAAATACTACATTAGATATCCATGTTTCACTATGTAACATACTACATTAGATATCCATGTTTCACTATGTAACATACTACATTAGATATCCATGTTTCACTATGTAACATACTACATTGGATATCCATGTTTCACTATGTAACATACTATTTTAGATATCCATGTTTCACTATGTAACATACTACATTAGATATCCATGTTTCACTACATAACATACTACATTAGATATCCATGTTTCACTACGTAACATACTACATTAGATATCCATGTTTCACTATGTAACATACTACATTAGATATCCATGTTTCACTACATAACATACTACATTAGATATCCATGTTTCACTACATAACATACTACATTAGATATTCATGTTTCACTATGTAACATACTACATTAGATACCCATGTTTCACTACATTCACTACATAACATACTACATTAGATATCCATTAGGCAGTAGAATTCCGAAATCATGACTTAAATTAGTTGGCACCCTTATGTTAAATTAAAGTTAGATGGACTGATGGAAGCTTTTAATAATTATTTAGGAAATGATGATAATAAAATAAACACCCTTTCCAAACATATCCTGTGATGCGATTTCGAAGATAATGCTAGATACACAGTACAGTGCGTCTTGGCGTAGCTCTCCCTACATCCCTCCCTCCCTGTGTTTTTCATTTGCTGGTTTTCCATTATCTGCAGCCATCTAGTGTTGCTTCTGTGTCCTAGAAATTATCCTGATCCTCTTCTACAGGCTTTACTACAGACATTATCCTGCTCCTCTTCTACAGGCTTTACTACAGACATTATCCTGCTCCTCTTCTACAGGCTTTACTACAGACATTATCCTGCTCCTCTTCTACAGGCTTTACTACAGACATTATCCTGCTCTTCTTCCACACAAATTAATACTGGAGATACATACTGCTGCAAGATACGTTGAAGTAGTTACAATTATTGGCCTGATTATTGTATTATCTCAGTGAATATGATTACCTGTTAGAATGGTGGTTGATTACAGATAAAGAATTATAATAAGAATGATAAACTGAGCTGAAGCTAATGAGACAGTCAGAGATCAGACACCTACAGTCTAGAGGTGATGTAGTGGTCAGACAGTCAGAGATCAGACACCTGCAGTCTAGAGGTGATGTAGTGGTCAGACAGTCAGAGATCAGACACCTGCAGTCTAGAGGTGATGTAGTGGTCAGACAGTCAGAGATCAGACACCTGCATTCTAGAGGTGACTTAGTGGTCAGACAGTCAGAGATCAGACACCTGCAGTCTAGAGGTGACGTAGTGGTCAGACAGTCAGAGATCAGACACCTGCAGTCTAGAGGTGATGTAGTGTTCAGTCAGAGATCAGACACCTGCAGTCTAGAGGTGATGTAGTGGTCAGACAGTCAGAGATCAGACACCTGCAGTCTAGAGGTGACGTAGTGGTCAGACAGTCAGAGATCAGACACCTGCAGTCTAGAGGTGATGTAGTGGTCAGACAGTCAGAGATCAGACACCTGCAGTCTAGAGGTGACGTAGTGGTCAGACAGTCAGAGATCAGACACCTGCAGTCTAGAGGTGACGTAGTGGTCAGACAGTCAGAGATCAGACACCTGCAGTCTAGAGGTGATGTAGTGTTCAGTCAGAGATCAGACACCTGCAGTCTAGAGGTGATGTAGTGGTCAGACAGTCAGAGATCAGACACCTGCAGTCTAGAGGTGACGTAGTGGTCAGACAGTCAGAGATAAGACACCTGCAGTCTAGAGGTGATGTAGTGTTCAGTCAGAGATCAGACACCTGCAGTCTAGTGGTGATGTAGTGTTCAGACAGTCAGAGATCAGACACCTACAGTCTAGAGGTGATGTAGTGTTCAGACAATCAGAGATCAGACACCTGCAGTCTAGATGTGATGTAGTGTTCAGTCAGAGATCAGACACCTGCAGTCTAGAGGTGATGTAGTGTTCAGTCAGAGATCAGACACCTAACGTATAGTGGTGATGTAGTGTTCAGACAGTCACAGATCAGACACCTACAGTCTAGAGGTGATGTAGTGTTCAGTCAGAGATCAGACACCTACAGTCTAGTGGTGATGTAGTGTTCAGTCAGAGATCAGACACCTACACTCTAGAGGTGATGTAGTGTTCAGACAGTCAGAGATCAGACACCTGCAGTCTAGAGGTGATGTAGTGTTCAGACAGTCAGAGACCAGACACCTGCAGTCTAGAGGTGATGTAGTGTTCAGTCAGAGATCAGACCTAACGTCTAGTGGTGATGTAGTGTTCAGTCAGAAATCAGACACCTGCAGTCTAGTGGTCATGTAGTGTTCAGTCAGAAATCAGACACCTGCAGTTTAGAGGTCATGTAGTGTTCAGTCAGAGATCAGAAACTTACAGTCTAGTGGTGATGTAGTGTTCAGACAGTCAGAGATCAGACACCTACAGTCTAGAGGTGATGTAGTGTTCAGTCAGAGATCAGACACCTACAGTCTAGTGGTGATGTAGTGTTCAGACAGTCAGAGATCAGACACCTACAGTCTAGAGGTTATGTAGTGTTCAGACAATCAGAGATCAGACACCTGCAGTCTAGTGGTGATGTAGTGTTCAGACAGTCAGAGATCAGACACCTACAGTCTAGAGGTGACGTAGTGTTCAGACAATCAGAGATCTGACACCTGCAGTCTAGTGGTGATGTAGTGTTCAGTCAGAAATCAGACACTGTAGTGTTCAGTCAGAGATCAGACACCTACAGTCTAGAAGTGATGTAGTGGTCAGACAGTCAGAGATCAGACACCTACAGTTTCGAGGTGATGTAGTGTTCAGTCAGAGATCAGACACCTACAGTCTAGTGGTGATGTAGTGTTCAGTGAGAGATCGGAAACTTACAGTCTAGTGGTGATGTAGTGTTCAGACAGTCAGAGATCAGACACCTGCAGTCTAGAGGTGATGTAGTGGTCAGGCAGTCAGAGATCAGACACCTGCAGTCAAGAGGTGATGTAGTGTTCAGTCAGAGATCAGACACCTGCAGTCTAGAAGTGATGTAGTGTTCAGACAATCAGAGATCAGACACCTGCAGTCTAGTGGTGATGTAGTGTTCAGTCAGAGATCAGACACCTGCAGTCTAGAAGTGATGTAGTGTTCAGACAATCAGAGATCAGACACCTGCAGTCTAGTGGTGATGTAGTGTTCAGTCAGAAATCAGACACTGTAGTGTTCAGTCAGAGATCAGACACCTACAGTTTCGAGGTGATGTAGTGTTCAGTCAGAGATCAGACACCTACAGTCTAGTGGTGATGTAGTGTTCAGTGAGAGATCGGAAACTTACAGTCTAGTGGTGATGTAGTGTTCAGGCAGAGATCAGACACCTACAGTCTAGAAGTGATGTAGTGGTCAGACAGTCAGAGATCAGACACCTGCAGTCTAGAGGTGATGTAGTGGTCAGGCAGTCAGAGATCAGACACCTGCAGTCAAGAGGTGATGTAGTGTTCAGTCAGAGATCAGACACCTGCAGTCTAGTGGTGATGTAGTGGTCAGGCAGTCAGAGATCAGACACCTACAGTCTAGTGGTGATGTAGTGTTGAGTCAGAGATCAGACACCTGCAGTCAAGAGGTGATGTAGTGTTCAGTCAGAGATCAGACACCTGCAGTCTAGAAGTGATGTAGTGTTCAGACAGTCAGAGATCAGACACCTACAGTTTCGAGGTGACGTAGTGTTCAGTCAGAGATCAGACACCTACAGTCTAGTGGTGATGTAGTGTTCAGTGAGAGGTCGGAAACTTACAGTCTAGTGGTGATGTAGTGTTCAGGCAGAGATCAGACACCTACAGTCTAGAAGTGATGTAGTGGTCAGACAGTCAGAGATCAGACACCTACAGTTTCGAGGTGATGTAGTGTTCAGTCAGAGATCAGACACCTACAGTCTAGTGGTGATGTAGTGTTCAGTGAGAGATCGGAAACTTACAGTCTAGTGGTGATGTAGTGTTCAGGCAGAGATCAGACACCTACAGTCTAGAAGTGATGTAGTGTTCAGACAGTCAGAGATCAGACACCTACAGTCTAGCGGTGATGTAGTGTTCAGTCAGAGATCATAAACCTGCAGTCTAGTGGTGATGTAGTGTTCAGACAGTCAGAGATCAGACACCTGCAGTCTAGAGGTGATGTAGTGGTCAGGCAGTCAGAGATCAGACACCTGCAGTCAAGAGGTGATGTAGTGTTCAGTCAGAGATCAGACACCTGCAGTCTAGTGGTGATGTAGTGGTCAGGCAGTCAGAGATCAGACACCTAGAGTCTAGTGGTGATGTAGTGTTGAGTCAGAGATCAGACACCTGCAGTCAAGAGGTGATGTAGTGTTCAGTCAGAGATCAGACACCTGCAGTCTAGAAGTGATGTAGTGTTCAGACAGTCAGAGATCAGACACCTACAGTTTCGAGGTGATGTAGTGTTCAGTCAGAGATCAGACACCTACAGTCTAGTGGTGATGTAGTGTTCAGTGAGAGGTCGGAAACTTACAGTCTAGTGGTGATGTAGTGTTCAGGCAGAGATCAGACACCTACAGTCTAGAAGTGATGTAGTGGTCAGACAGTCAGAGATCAGACACCTACAGTTTCGAGGTGATGTAGTGTTCAGTCAGAGATCAGACACCTACAGTCTAGTGGTGATGTAGTGTTCAGTGAGAGATCGGAAACTTACAGTCTAGTGGTGATGTAGTGTTCAGGCAGAGATCAGACACCTACAGTCTAGAAGTGATGTAGTGTTCAGACAGTCAGAGATCAGACACCTACAGTCTAGCGGTGATGTAGTGTTCAGTCAGAGATCATAAACCTGCAGTCTAGTGGTGATGTAGTGTTCAGACAGTCAGAGATCAGACACCTGCAGTCTAGAGGTGATGTAGTGGTCAGGCAGTCAGAGATCAGACACCTGCAGTCAAGAGGTGATGTAGTGTTCAGTCAGAGATCAGACACCTGCAGTCTAGTGGTGATGTAGTGGTCAGGCAGTCAGAGATCAGACACCTAGAGTCTAGTGGTGATGTAGTGTTGAGTCAGAGATCAGACACCTGCAGTCAAGAGGTGATGTAGTGTTCAGTCAGAGATCAGACACCTGCAGTCTAGAAGTGATGTAGTGTTCAGACAGTCAGAGATCAGACACCTACAGTCTAGAGGTTATGTAGTGTTCAGACAATCAGAGATCAGACACCTGCAGTCTAGTGGTGATGTAGTGTTCAGTCAGAAATCAGACACTGTAGTGTTCAGTCAGAGATCAGACACCTACAGTCTAGTGGTGATGTAGTGTTGAGTCAGAGATCAGACACCTGCAGTCAAGAGGTGATGTAGTGTTCAGTCAGAGATCAGACACCTGCAGTCTAGAAGTGATGTAGTGTTCAGACAGTCAGAGATCAGACACCTACAGTTTCGAGGTGATGTAGTGTTCAGTCAGAGATCAGACACCTACAGTCTAGTGGTGATGTAGTGTTCAGTGAGAGATCGGAAACTTACAGTCTAATGGTGATGTAGTGTTCAGGCAGAGATCAGACACCTACAGTCTAGAAGTGATGTAGTGGTCAAACAGTCAGAGATCAGACACCTACAGTTTCGAGGTGATGTAGTGTTCAGTGAGAGATCGGAAACTTACAGTCTAGTGGTGATGTAGTGTTCAGGCAGAGATCAGACACCTACAGTCTAGAAGTGATGTAGTGTTCAGACAGTCAGAGATCAGACACCTACAGTTTCGAGGTGATGTAGTGTTCAGACAGTCAGAGATCAGACACCTACAGTCTAGAGGTGATGTAGTGTTCAGTCAGAGATCAGACACCTGCAGTCTAGAAGTGATGTAGTGTTCAGACAGTCAGAGATCAGACACCTGCAGTCTAGAGGTGATGTAGTGTTCAGGCAGAGATCAGACACCTACAGTCTAGAAGTGATGTAGTGTTCAGACAGTCAGAGATCAGACACCTACAGTATCGAGGTGATGTAGTGTTCAGTCAGAGATCAGACACCTACAGTCTAGTGGTGATGTAGTGTTCAGTGAGAGATCGGAAACTTACAGTCTAGTGGTGATGTAGTGTTCAGGCAGAGATCAGACACCTACAGTCTAGAAGTGATGTAGTGTTCAGACAGTCAGAGATCAGACACCTACAGTCTAGAGGTGATGTAGTGTTCAGTCAGAGATCAGACACCTACAGTCTAGCGGTGATGTAGTGTTCAGTCAGAGATCAGACACCTACAGTCTAGACGTGATGTAGTGTTCAGTCAGAGATCAGACACCTACAGTCTAGAGGTGATGTAGTGTTATGACAGTCAGAGATCAGACACCTGGAATCTCAAATTCAAATCAAATCAAATGTTGTTGGTCACATACACTTGTTTTCCAGATGTTATTGCGGGTGTAGCGTCATGCTTGTGCTTCTTGCTCCGACAGTGTAGTAACAGTCTGTATGTTATGTAGAGTACAACAATCAGGCTAATGATATGGATAAGTATTCACCTAGCCCTAACCCATTCATTACCTAAATGTTTATACTACCACCACAGCTCTGTCAGACAGCTGTAACCTAAGTCTGTTATGACTATACTACAACCACAGTTCTGTCAGACAGCTGTAACCTAAGTCTGTTATGATTATATTACTACCACAGCTCTGTCAGACAGCTGTTACCTAGTCTGTTATGATTATATTACCACCACAGCTCTGTCAGACAGCTGTTACCTAGTCTGTTATGATTATATTACCACCACAGCTCTGTTAGACAGCTGTTACCTATTCTGTTATGATTATGCTACCACCACAGCTCTGCTGTTACCTAGTCTGTTATGATTATATTACCACCACAGCTCTGCTGTTACCTAGTCTGTTATGATTATATTACCACAACAGCTCTGTCAGACAGCTGTTACCTAGTCTGTTATGATTATATTACCACCACAGCTCTGTCAGACAGCTGTAACCTAGTCTGTTATGATTATATTACCACCACAGCTCTGCTGTTACCTAGTCTGTTATGATTATATTACCACAACAACTCTGTCAGACAGCTGTTACCTAGTCTGTTATGATTATATTACCACCACAGCTCTGTCAGACAGCTGTAACCTAGTCTGTTATGATTATATTACCACCACAGCTCTGCTGTTACCTAGTATGTTATGATTCTATTACCACCACAGCTCTGTCAGACAGCTGTTACCTAGTCTGTTATGATTATATTACCACCACAGCTCTGTCAGACAGCTGTTACCTAGTCTGTTATGATTATATTACCACAACAGCTCTGTCAGACAGCTGTTACCTAGTCTGTTATGATTATATTACCACCACAGCTCTGTCAGACAGCTGTAACCTAGTCTGTTATGATTATATTACCACCACAGCTCTGCTGTTACCTAGTATGTTATGATTATATTACCACCACAGCTCTGCTGTTACCTAGTCTGTTATGATTATATTACCACCACAGCTCTGTCAGACAGCTGTTACCTAGTCTGTTATGATTATATTACCACCACAGCTCTGTCAGACAGCTGTAACCTAGTCTGTTATGATTATATTACCACCACAGCTCTGCTGTTACCTAGTATGTTATGATTATATTACCACCACAGCTCTGTCAGACAGCTGTTACCTAGTCTGTTATGATTCTATTACCACCACAGCTCTGCTGTTACCTAGTATGTTATGATTATATTACCACCACAGCTCTGTCAGACAGCTGTTACCTAGTCTGTTATGATTATATTACCACCACAGCTCTGTCAGACAGCTGTAACCTAGTCTGTTATGATTATATTACCACCACAGCTCTGCTGTTACCTAGTCTGTTATGATTATATTACCACAACAACTCTGTCAGACAGCTGTTACCTAGTCTGTTATGATTATATTACCACCACAGCTCTGTCAGACAGCTGTAACCTAGTCTGTTATGATTATATTACCACCACAGCTCTGCTGTTACCTAGTATGTTATGATTCTATTACCACCACAGCTCTGTCAGACAGCTGTTACCTAGTCTGTTATGATTATATTACCACCACAGCTCTGTCAGACAGCTGTTACCTAGTCTGTTATGATTATATTACCACAACAGCTCTGTCAGACAGCTGTTACCTAGTCTGTTATGATTATATTACCACCACAGCTCTGTCAGACAGCTGTAACCTAGTCTGTTATGATTATATTACCACCACAGCTCTGCTGTTACCTAGTATGTTATGATTATATTACCACCACAGCTCTGCTGTTACCTAGTCTGTTATGATTATATTACCACCACAGCTCTGTCAGACAGCTGTTACCTAGTCTGTTATGATTATATTACCACCACAGCTCTGTCAGACAGCTGTAACCTAGTCTGTTATGATTATATTACCACCACAGCTCTGCTGTTACCTAGTATGTTATGATTATATTACCACCACAGCTCTGTCAGACAGCTGTTACCTAGTCTGTTATGATTATATTACCACCACAGCTCTGCTGTTACCTAGTATGTTATGATTATATTACCACCACAGCTCTGTCAGACAGCTGTTACCTAGTCTGTTATGATTATATTACCACCACAGCTCTGTCAGACAGCTGTAACCTAGTCTGTTATGATTATATTACCACCACAGCTCTGCTGTTACCTAGTCTGTTATGATTATATTACCACCACAGCTCTGTCAGACAGCTGTAACCTAGTCTGTTATGATTATATTACCAACACAGCTCTGCTGTTACCTAGTCTGTTATGATTATATTACCACCACAGCTCTGCTGTTACCTAGTCTGTTATGATTATATTACCACCACAGCTCTGTCAGACAGCTGTAACCTATTCTTTTATGATTATATTACCACCACAGCTCTGCTGTTACCTAGTATGTTATGATTCTATTACCACCACAGCTCTGTCAGACAGCTGTTACCTAGTCTGTTATGATTATATTACCACCCCAGCTAACCCTAACCTTAACCCTAACCCCAACCCTAACCTTAACCCTCCTAACCCTAACCCTAACCCTAACCCTAACCCAAAACCTCAAAAAACAGAAATTATCATAAACCTAACCCTAACCTTAACCCAACCTTAACCTTAACCCTAACCCTAACCCTAACCTTAACCTTAACCATAACCTTAACCCTAACCTTAACCCCAATCCCAACCCTTACCCTAACCTTAACCATAACCTTAACCCTAACCTTAACCTTAACCCTAACCTTAACCTTAACCTTAACCTTAACCCTAACCTTAACCCTAACCCTTAACCCCAATCCCAACCCTAACCCTAACCCTAACCCTAACCTTAACCTTAACCCTAACCTTAACCATAACAGCGCCAACCAGACATGCTACAACTGTAGGTATAGGTGATTCACTCAGAGCATTGCAGTGTCCAGTCAAGCAATGTTTTCTGACCATAATAACAGAAAAACTACCATTGATAAATGCAATGCAATTAGAAACAATGACATTAAAAACCAGCAGCTCTCCTTGGATCAGAAACTGACAGCTCCTAGTTTCAACCACTGAATTCCAACTCAGCCATTTCACTAGAAGCAGAATGCGTTAATACTCCTAGACGCACATATTGCAACTAAAGGAACGATCTGCTCCATTTCAGTATTGTCAGTCTGTGTTGAACACAGTGTGGTCTGTCCGTGTGTCTAACTCTATTGATAAGTACTAATGTCCAGTTATCTGCTGCAGACTCCTCCTATCACAACACAGCAGTATTCAGCTGAGAGAAATGCATTTTAAATGAATAGCAGCACCTAAATAACTGCTAGCTGGTAAACGACACATTTATCAGATAGAGACAGCCTCTGTCCTTTGATTCATGGGTCCTTTACCACATCAAGAGCTCCTATAAAAATGGTTATTACTTTTTAGTGTAGCAGTCACTCGTCAGTCATTAATCAGAGGAGCTCACTGATACAGATATAGTACTGATATATATAGAGTACTGATACAGATATAGTACTGATATATATAGAGTACTGATACAGATATAGTACTGATATATATAGAGTACTGATACAGATATAGTACTGATATATATAGAGTACTGATACAGATATAGTACTGATATATATATTGAGTACTTATACTGGTGATACATGTATTACATAAAGATGCAGTAGATGATATAGAGTACAGTATATACATATACATATGAGATGAATAATGTAGGGTATGTAAACATTATATTAGGTAGCATTGTTTAAAGTGGCTAGTGATATATTTTACATCATTTCCCATCAATTCCCGTTATTAAAGTGGCTGGAGTTGAGTCAGTGTGTTGGCAGCAGCCACTCAATGTTAGTGGTGGCTGTTTAACAGTCTGATGGCCTTGAGATAGAAGCTGTTTTTCAGTCTCTCGGTCCCAGTTTTGATGCACCTGTACCGACCTCGCCTTCTGGATGATAGCGGGGTGAACAGGCAGTGGCTCGGGTGGTTGTTGTCCTTGATGATTTTTATGGCCTTCCTGTGACATCGGGTGGTGTAGGTGTCCTGGAGGGCAGGTAGTTTGCCCCCGGTGATGCGTTGTGCAAACCTCACTACCCTCTGGAGAGCCTTACGGTTGTGGGCGGAGCAGTTGCCGTACCAGGCGGTGATACAGCCCGACAGGATGCTCTCGATTGTGCATCTGTAGAAGTTTGTGAGTGCTTTTGGTGACAAGCCGAATTTCTTCAGCCTCCTGAGGTTGAAGAGGCGCTGCTGCGCCTTCTTCACGATGCTGTCTGTGTGGGTGGACCAATTCAGTTTGTCTGTGATGTGTACGTCGAGGAACTTAAAACTTACTACCCTCTCCACTACTGTTCCATCAATGTGGATAGGGGGGTGTTCCCTCTGCTGTTTCCTGAAGTCCACAATCATCTCCTTAGTTTTGTTGACGTTGAGTGTGAGGTTATTTTCCTGACACCACACTCCGAGGGCCCTCACCTCCTCCCTGTAGGCCGTCTCGTCGTTGTTGGGAATCAAGCCTACCACTGTTGTGTCGTCCGCAAACTTGATGATTGAGTTGGAGGCGTGCGTGGCCACGCAGTCGTGGGTGAACAGGGAGTACAGGAGAGGGCTCAGAACGCACCCTTGTGGGGCCCCAGTGTTGAGGATCAGCGGGGTGGAAATGTTGTTGCCTACCCTCACCACCTGGGGGCGGCCCGTCAGGAAGTCCAGTACCCAGTTGCACAGGGCGGGGTCGAGACCCAGGGTCTCGAGCTTGATGACGAGCTTGGAGGGCACTATGGTGTTAAATGCCGAGCTGTAGTCGATGAACAGCATTCTCACATAGGTATTCCTCTTGTCCAGATGGGTTAGGGCAGTGTGCAGTGTGGTTGAGATTGCATCGTCTGTGGACCTATTTGGGCGGTAAGCAAATTGGAGTGGGTCTAGGGTGTCAGGTAGGGTGGAGGTGATATGGTCCTTGACTAGTCTCTCAAAGCACTTCATGATGACGGAAGTGAGTGCTACCGGGCAGTAGTCGTTTAGCTCAGTTACCTTAGCTTTCTTGGGAACAGGAACAATGGTGGCCCTCTTGAAGCATGTGGGAACAACAGACTGGGATAGGGATTGATTTAATATGTACGTAAACACACCAGCCAGCTGGTCTGCGCATGCTCTGAGGGAGCGGCTGGGGATGCCGTCTGGGCCTGCAGCCTTGAGTACTGATACAGATATAGTACTGATATATAGAGTACTGATACATATATAGTACTGATATATATATAGAGTACTGATATATAGTACTGACACATATAGAGTACTGATACAGATATAGTACTGACACAGATATAGTACTGATATATAGAGTACTGATACAGATATAGTACTGATATATAGAGTACTGATACAGATATAGTACTGATATATAGAGTACTGATACAGATATAGTACTGATATATATAGAGTACTGATATATAGTACTGACACAGATATAGTACTGATACATATATAGTACTGACACAGATATAGTACTGATCCATATAGAGTACTGATACAGATATAGTACTGGTACAGATATAGTTTTGATATATATATAGAGAGTACTGATATATAGTACTGACACAGAAATAGTACTGATACAGCCTCTGTGTGCAGCTGTGTTTATAAAGTCCAAGTAGACATTTAGTCATAGTACACATTTAGTCAAAGTACACATCATTGGCTGGAATATATTACAGAACTGTAAAGGGTTTCCCACAACACCAACCTACACAGTTGATCTCGAGTGTAGTTTTAATGGAGCCACCTCTAACCCAGTTTTAATAGAGCCACCTCTAACCCAGTTTTAATAGAGCCACCTCTAATCCAGTTTTAATAGAGCCACCTCTAATCCAGTTTTAATAGAGCCACCTCTAATCCAGTTTTAATAGAGCCACCTCTAACCCAGTTTTAAAACAGCCACCTCTAATCCAGTTTTAAAACAGCCACCTCTAATCCAGTTTTAATAGAGCCACCTCTAATCCAGTTTTAATAGAGCCACCTCTAACCCAGTTTTAAAACAGCCACCTCTAATCCAGTTTTAAAACAGCCACCTCTAATCCAGTTTTAATAGAGCCACCTCTAATCCAGTTTTAATAGAGCCACCTCTAATCCAGTTTTAATAGAGCCACCTCTAATCCAGTTTTAATAGAGCCACCTCTAATCCAGTTTTAATAGAGCCACCTCTAATCCAGTTTTAATAGAGCCACCTCTAATCCAGTTTTAAAACAGCCACCTCTAATCCAGTTTTAATAGAGCCACCTCTAACCCAGTTTTAAAACAGCCACCTCTAATCCAGTTTTAAAACAGCCACCTCTAATCCAGTTTTAATAGAGCCACCTCTAATCCAATTTTAATAGAGCCACCTCTAATCCAGTTTTAATAGAGCCACCTCTAATCCAGTTTTAATAGAGCCACCTCTAACCCAGTTTTAATAGAGCCACCTCTAATCCAGTTTTAAAACAGCCATCTCTAATCCAGTTTTAATCCAGCCATCAACTGTCTCTCTGTGACTGTCATCAAGCATGTAGCATGACCTTGTTCCTCCCTCTGAAATCAACCCTCCAAATCCACCGACAAAACAAGTTGTGGACGAGGAGACAAAAAACAAAGCAGACATAATGTATTTAGGGAAACAGCACTAATGTTGGAAACAAACAATATTATGTTGTCATCTAGAGTCACATTAATTTATTTTCCAAGATTTAGAACGCTATATTTTACATCCATCAGGTTTTTAAAGCACGAAAGAGTGTGGTCTGCTTCGGGATTTCATTTCTGTCATGGAAAAAAATATTGCAATACTAGTATTGTCCCGGCCATATTGTGTAGTGGGCCATTAATTTAGCCAGTCCCCTATATGTGGTCTATCTGTGCAGCTCTGTGTTCAGGTAACAGCCAGTCCATTAACCTTTAGTTATAGCTGTGGCTCCATGTCAGCGCCTCCCAGACCTTAATACAGTGTTCTTAATAGTTACTCTGCTGTAATGAAAAGGGCAGAGCAGCCTCTCCACATTGACTTTGAAAAAAACAAGTTTCCCTTTCTTTCTTTGACCATCAACAATACCCCCCCATCACTACCACAGTCCTCCACCCCCCCATCACTACCACAGTCCTCCACCTCTCTCCTCTCCATCACTACCACAGCCCTCCACCTCTCTATCACTACCACAGCCCTCCACCTCTCTCCTCTCCATCACTACCACAGTCCTCCACCTCTCTCCTCTCCATCACTACCACAGCCCTCCACCTCTCTCCTCTCCATCACTACCACAGCCCTCCACCTCTCTCTACTCCATCACTACCACAGCCCTCCACCTCTCTCCTCTCCATCACTACCACAGCCCTCCACCTCTCTCCTCTCCATCACTACCACAGCCCTCCACCTCTCTCCTCTCTACTCCATCACTACCACAGTCCTCCACCTCTCTCCTCTCCATCACTACCACAGCCCTCCACCTATCTCCTCTCCATCACTACCACAGCCCTCCACCTCTCTCTACTCCATCACTACCACAGCCCTCCACCTCTCTCCTCTCCATCACTACCACAGCCCTCCACCTCTCTCCTCTCCATCACTACTACAGCCCTCCACCTCTCTCTACTCCATCACTACCACAGCCCTCCACCTCTCTCCTCTCTACTCCATCACTACCACAGCCCTCCACCTCTCTCTACTCCATCTCTACCACCGCCCTCCACCTCTCTCTACTCCATCACTACCACAGCCCACCACCTCTCTCTACTCCATCACTACCACAGCCATCCACCTCTCTCTACTCCATCACTACCACAGCCCTCCACCTCTCTCTACCCCATCAGAAGATAGCCTTATTTGGTAAAAGACCAAGTCTATATTATTGCAATAACAGCTCAAATAAGCAAAGAGAAACTACAGTCCATCAATACTTTAAGACATGAAGGTCAGTCAACCCATCAAGCGCAGTGATGAAACTGGCTCTCATGAGGACCGCCACAGGAAAGGTCCCAGAGTTACCATCCAGCCCTATGATGAAACTGGTTCCCATGAGGACCGCCACAGGAAAGGTCCCAGAGTTACCATCCAGCCCTATGATGAAACTGGTTCCCATGAGGACCGCCACAGGAAAGACCCAGAGTTACCATCCAGCCCTATGATGAAACTGGTTCCCATGAGGACCGCCACAGGATAGACCCAGGTCGAGATTGAAAAGGAAGACCCAGGCGGCAGGGTAGCCTAGTGGTTAGAGCGTTGGATTAGGAACCGAAAGGTTGCAAGTTCGAATCCCCGAGCTGACAAGGTACAAATCTGTCGTTCTGCCCCTGAACATGCAGTTAACCCACTGTTCCCAGGCCGTCATTGAAAATAAGAATTTGTTCTTAACTGACTTGCCTAGTTAAATAAAGGTAAAATTTAAAATAAATTTTAAAAAACCTCTGCTGCAGGAAGACCCAGAGTTCCCTCTGCTGCAGGAAGACCCAGAGTTCCCTCTGCTGCAGGAAGACCCAGAGTTACCTCTGCTGCAGGAAGACCCAGAGTTACCTCTGCTGCAGGAAGACCCAGAGTTACCTCTGCTGCAGGAAGACCCAGAGTTACCTCTGCTGCAGGAAGACCCAGAGTTACCTCTGCTGCAGGAAGACCCAGAGTTACCTCTGCTGCAGGAAGACCCAGAGTTACCTCTGCTGCAGGAAGACCCAGAGTTACCTCTGCTGCAGGAAGACCCAGAGTTACCCCTACTGCAAGAAGACCCAGAGTTCCCTCTGCTGCAGAAAGACCCAGAGTTACCTCTGCTGCAGGAAGACCCAGAGTTACCTCTGCTGCAGGAAGACCCAGAGTTCCCTCTGCTGCAGGAAGACCCAGAGTTACCTCTGCTGCAGGAAGACCCAGAGTTCCCTCTGCTGCAGGAAGACCCAGAGTTCCCTCTGCTGCAGGAAGACCCAGAGTTCCCTCTGCTGCAGGAAGACCCAGAGTTCCCTCTGCTGCAGGAAGACCCAGAGTTACCCCTGCTGCAAGAAGACCCAGAGTTACCTCTGCTGCAGGAAGACCCAGAGTTCCCTCTGCTGCAGGAAGACCCAGAGTTACCTCTGCTGCAGGAAGACCCAGAGTTACCTCTGCTGCAGGAAGACCCAGAGTTACCCCTGCTGCAAGAAGACCCAGAGTTACCTCTGCTGCAGGAAGACCCAGAGTTCCCTCTGCTGCAGGAAGACCCAGAGTTACCTCTGCTGCAGGAAGACCCAGAGTTACCTCTGCTGCAGGAAGACCCAGAGTTACCCCTGCTGCAAGAAGACCCAGAGTTCCCTCTGCTGCAGGAAGACCCAGAGTTACCTCTGCTGCAGGAAGACCCAGAGTTACCTCTGCTGCAGGAAGACCTAGAGTTACCCCTGCTGCAGGAAGACCCAGAGTTCCCTCTGCTGCAGGAAGACCCAGAGTTACCTCTGCTGCAGAGGATAAGTTCATTACAGTTACCAGCCTCAGATTGGAAAGGAAGACCCAGAGTTACCTCTGCTGCAGAGGATAAGTTCATTACAGTTACCAGCCTCAGATTGAATCCCAAATAAATGCGTCACAGAGTTTAAATAACAGAAACATCTCAACATCAACTGTTCAGAGGAGACTGTGTGCATCAGGCATTCATGGTCGAATTGCTTCAAAGAAACCACTACTAAAGGACACCAATAATAAGAAGATACTTGGTTCGGCCAAGAAACATGAGCAATGGACATTGGACCAGTGGAAATCTGTCCCTTGGTCTTTGTGAGACGCAGAGTAGGTGAACGAATGATCTCCTTGTGTGGTTCCCACCATGAAGCACGGAGGAGGAGGTGTAATGGTGAAGGTCTGCTTTGCTGGTGGCACTGTCTGTGATTTATTTAGAATTCAAGGCACGCTTTAATAGCATGGCTACTACAGCATTCTGCAGTGATACGTCATCCCATCTGGTTTGTGCTTATTGGGACTATCATTTGTTTTTCAACAGGACAATGACCCAACACACCTCCAGGCTGTGTGCAACGCTGTCATCAAGGCAAAGGGTGGCTACTTTGAAGAATCTAAAATCTAAAATATATTTTGATTTGTTTAACACTTTTTTGGTTACTACATGATTCCATATGTGTTATTTCATAGTTTTGGTGTTTTCACTATTATTCTACAATGTAGAAAATGTAAAAATGAGGTAAAACCCTTGAATGAGTAGGTGTGACTGGTACTGTATGTGTGTGGTGTTTCAAGGCCATTAAGTCAAGTCAAACTACACACTGATGTGCAAACACACACACAACTTCCTCTTGGCTGCGGTCCAAGTCACAACATCACAAAGACTAATTACTTTACAGCAGAAACCACCAGCCAATAATCAAGACCTTACTGGGGTGTTGATGAAGCTCTGCCAAAACATCTCATTCCTCCCACATCAAAGAGGAGAAGGGTGCTATTCAGAATGGGCAGGGTGAGAATGACTGGGCAGAGAGTGGCTGACTGGGCACTGTTGGCAGGGACCAGCCTTATTAACTGGCCAGAGAGGGGAGGACTGGGCAGAGAGTGGCTGACTGGGTACTGTTGGCAGGGACCAGCCTTATTAACTGGCCAGAGAGGGGAGGACTGGGCAGAGAGTGGCTGACTGGGCACTGTTGGCAGGGACCAGCCTTATTAACTGGCCAGAGAGGGGAGGACTGGGCAGAGAGTGGCTGACTGGGCACTGTTGGCAGGGACCAGCCTTATTAACTGGCCAGAGAGGGGAGGACTGGGCAGAGAGTGGCTGACTGGGCATTGTTGGCAGGGACCAGCCTTATTAACTGGCCAGAGAGGGGAGGACTGGGCAGAGACTAACCTTATTGACTGGCCAGAGAGGGGAGGACTGGGCAGGGATCAGCCTTATTCACTGGACAGGACAGCAGAGAGGACTGGGCAGGGACCAGCCTTATTCACTGGGCAGGGTAGCAGGGAGGACTGGGCAGGGACCATTCTTATTCACTGGGCAGGACAGTAGGGAGGACTGGGCAGGGACCAGCCTTATTCACTAGACAGGACAGTAGGGAGGACTGGGCAGGGACCAGCCTTATTAACTGGCCAGAGAGGGGAGGACTGGGCAGAGAGTGGCTGACTGGGCACTGTTGGCAGGGACCAGCCTTATTAACTGGCCAGAGAGGGGAGGACTGGGCACTGTTGGCAGGGACCAGCCTTATTGACTGGCCAGAGAGGGGAGGACTGGGCAGGGACCAGCCTTATTCACTAGACAGGACAGCAGAGAGGACTGGGCAGGGACCAGCCTTATTCACTAGACAGGACAGCAGAGAGGACTGGGCAGGGACCAGCCTTATTCACTAGACAGGACAGCAGAGAGGACTGGGCAGGGACCAGCCTTATTCACTAGACAGGACAGCAGAGAGGACTGGGCAGGGACCAGCCTTATTCACTGGGCAGGGTAGCAGGGAGGACTGGGCAGGGACCATTCTTATTCACTGGGCAGGACAGTAGGGAGGACTGGGCAGGGACCAGCCTTATTCACTAGACAGGACAGTAGGGAGGACTGGGCAGGGACCAGCCTTATTAACTGGCCAGAGAGGGGAGGACTGGGCACTGTTGGCAGGGACCAGCCTTATTGACTGGCCAGAGAGGGGAGGACTGGGCAGGGACCAGCCTTATTCACTAGACAGGACAGCAGAGAGGACTGGGCAGGGACCAGCCTTATTCACTAGACAGGACAACAGAGAGGACTGGGCAGGGACCAGCCTTATTCACTAGACAGGACAGCAGAGAGGACTGGGCAGGGACCAGCCTTATTCACTAGACAGGACAGCAGAGAGGACTGGGCAGGGACCAGCCTTATTCACTGGGCAGTGTAGCAGGGAGGACTGGGCAGGGACCATTCTTATTCACTGGGCAGGACAGTAGGGAGGACTGGGCAGGGACCAGCCTTATTCACTAGACAGGACAGTAGGGAGGACTGGGCAGGGACCAGCCTTATTCACTGGGCAGGACAGTAGGGAGGACTGGGCAGGGACCAGCCTTATTCACTGGGCAGGGTAACAGGGAGGACTGGGCAGGGACCAGCCTTATTCACTGGGCAGGGTAACAGGGAGGACTGGGCAGGGACCAGCCTTATTCACTGGGCAGGGTAACAGGGAGGACTGGGCAGGGACCAGCCTTATTCCCTGGGCAGGGTAGCAGGGAGGACTGGGCAGGGACCAGCCTTATTCACTGGGCAGGGTAACAGGGAGGACTGGGCAGGGACCAGCCTTATTCACTGGGCAGGACAGTAGGGAGGACTGGGCAGGGTAGCAGGGAGGGCTGGGCAGGGACCAGCCTTATTCACTGGGCAGGGTAGCAGGGAGGGCTAGGCAGGGACCAGCCTTATTCACTGGACAGGACAGTAGGGAGGACTGGGCAGGGTAGCAGGGAGGGCTGGGCAGGGACCAGCCTTATTCACTGGGCAGGGTAGCAGGGAGGGCTAGGCAGGGACCAGCCTTATTCACTGGACAGGACAGTAGGGAGGACTGGGCAGGGACCAGCCTTATTCACTGGGCAGGGTAGCAGGGAGGGCTAGGCAGGGACCATTCATATTCACTGGACAGGACAGTAGGGAGGACTGGGCAGGGTAGCAGGGAGGGCTGGGCAGGGACCAGCCTTATTCACTGGACAGGACAGTAGGGAGGACTGGGCAGGGTAGCAGGGAGGGCTAGGCAGGGACCAGCCTTATTCACTGGACAGGACAGTAGGGAGGACTGGGCAGGGTAGCAGGGAGGGCTAGGCAGGGACCAGCCTTATTCACTGGACAGGACAGTAGGGAGGACTGGACAGGGTAGCAGGGAGGGCTAGGCAGGGACCATCCATATTCACTGGACAGGACAGTAGGGAGGACTGGGCAGGGTAGCAGGGAGGGCTGGGCAGGGACCAGCCTTATTCACTGGGCAGGACAGTAGGGAGGACTGGGCAGGGTAGCAGGGAGGGCTAGGCAGGGACCATCCATATTCACTGGACAGGACAGTAGGGAGGACTGGGCAGGGTAGCAGGGAGGGCTGGGCAGGGACCATCCATATTCACTGGACAGGATACCAGGGCTGTTGGGTTATTTGTAAAAGGAAGCAATTCTTGCGTTAGCTTCTCAGCGGGGACTGGTTGGGTCCAGGGTGGATCGGGGTTCTCCAGTGAATTTAATGAATAGTGGGGCGTTGATTGGCAGCTGAATGGCTGGACTGACAAAAAGCTTCCGTAAGGGGTCAGGAGTGAAATCAGCCCTCCGCATCCTAAACCATCTCTCTGTATAGTACCAGTTACAGAACCTGTTTGCAAAAACACATTGAGTTCAATTGGTTTAAGCAGAGATCAAAACCTAGCTGGTAGGGAGCGGCTCAGAGATCAGCTCAGGGCCTTTAGAGGGAGAGGAGAAGAGGAATAGAGGGGGAGAGGAGAAGAGGAGAGGAGAGGGGGAGAGGGGGAGAGGAGAAGAGAGGGGGGAGAGGAGAAGAGGAGAGGAGAAGGGGAGAGGAGAAGAGGAGAAGAGGAGGAGAGGAGAAGAGGAGGAGAGGAGAAGAGGAGAGGAGAGGGGGAGAGGGGGAGAGGAGAAGAGAGGGGGAGAGGAGAAGAGGAGAGGGGGAGAGGAGAAGAGGAGAAGAGGAGGAGAGGAGAAGAGGAGGAGAGGAGGAGAGGAGGAGAGGAGAAGATGAGGAGAAGAGGAGAGGGGGAGAGGGGGAGAAGAGAAGAGGAGGAGAGGGGGAGAGAGGAGAGGAGAAGATGAGGAGAGGGGGAGAGAGGAGAGGAGAAGATGAGGAGAAGAGGAGAGGGGGAGAGGGGGGAGAGGGGGAGAGGAGGAGAGGAGGAGAGGAGAAGAGGAGAAGAGGAGGAGAGGAGGAGAGGGGAGAAGAGAAAAGGAGGAGGGGAGGAGAGGGGAGAGGAGGTGAGGAGAAGAGGCGGAGAGTAGAGAACACAGACCCAGGGTTGGGGGTTAGAGAGGATTAGAGAACACAGACCCAGGGTTGGGGGTTAGAGATAACGAACACAGACCCAGGGTTGGGGGTTAGAGTGGACTAGAGAACACAGACCCAGGGTTGGGGGTTTAGAGAGGATTAGCGAATACAGACCCAGGGTTAGGGGTTAGAGAGGATTAGAGAACACTGAACAGGGTTGGGGGTTAGAGAGGATTAGAGGACACATACACAGGGTTGAGGGTTGGAGAGGATTAGAGAACACAGACCCAGGGTTGGGGGTTAGAGTAGACTAGAGATGGAGGTTAGAGTGGACTAGAGATGGGGGCTAGAGTGGACTAGAGAACACAGACCCAAGGTTGGGGGTTAGACTGGACTAAAGTTGGGGGTTAGAGAGGACTAGAGTTGGGGGCTAGAGTGGACTAGAGTTGGGGGTTAGAATGGACTAGAGTTGGGGGCTAGAGAGGACTAGAGTTGGGGGCTAGAGAGGACTAGAGTTGGGGGTTAGAATGGACTAGAGTTGGGGGTAAGTGAGGACTAGAGTTGGGGGTTAGAGAGGACTACAGTTGGGGGTTAGATTGGACTAGAGTTGGGGGTAAGAGTGGACTAGAGTTGGGGGTTAGAGAGGACTAGAGTTGGGGGTTAGAGAGGAATACAGTTGGTGGTTAGATTGGACTAGAGTTGGCGGTTAGAGAGGACTAGAGTTGGGGGTTAGAGTGGACTATAGTTGGGGTTAGAGAGGACTAGAGTTGGGGGCTAGAGTGGACTAGAGTTGGGGGTTAGAATGGACTAGAGTTGGGGGCTAGAGAGGACTAGAGTTGGGGACTAGAGTTGGGGGTTAGAGAGGACTAGAGTTGGGGGTTAGAGTGGACTATAGTTGGGGGTTAGAGTGGACTAGAGTTGGGGGTTAGAATGGACTAGAGTTGGGGGTTAGAATGGACTAGAGTTGGGGGTTAGAGAGGACTAGAGTTGGGGGTTAGAGAGGATTATAAGCCTCACATTAGCTCTGGTACTGCACTTTGCAGATATAATACACACCAAAAAAACACAGCGTCGTAGTACATATGTATTAATTTATCACAGAGGTCAGAGGTCGGACCCCAGTGTATATTTTTATCGCAGAGGTCGTTCCCCAGTGTATATATTTATCACAGAGGTCAGAGGTCAGACCCCAGCATATATATTTATCACAGAGGACAGAGGTCAGACCCCAGTGTATATATTTATCACAGAGGTCAGAGGTCAGACCAATGTGTATATATTTATCATAGAGGACAAAGGTCGGACCCCAGTATATATATTTTTTCACAGAGGTCAGAGGTCAGACCCCAGTGTATATATTATCACGAGGTCAGACCCCAGCATATATATTTATCGCAGAGGTCAGAGTTTGGACCCCAGTGTATATATTTATCACAGAGGTCGGACCCCAGTGTATATAATTATCACAAAGGTCAGAGGTCAGACCCCAGTGTATATATTTGTCACAGAGGTCAAAGGTCAGACCCAAGTTTATATATTCATCACAAAGGTAGGAGGTCAGACCCCAGAGAACATTAATTTAGACTGTATCAACTCATTTCTATCTCAATTCCCAGCTCAAATAATCCAATCAAATGTGTCTAAAATGTCTTTAAACTCTGTGAATTAATTGCTCTTAACAAAATACAATTATACTAAATGTTTCTACAAGAAAGACTAACAAAGTCCTGAATGTATTCAAGTATACAGTATCACTACTGTACCATAACTAAGTATTAAATATGAGCAATTATCATCATGAACGATTGAGTTTTAACAGGCCCTGAGTCCTCTGAACACTTCAATTATCAGCATGTTCTATTGCAGCCATGTCATCCGTCCAGCAATCTCCATGGTAACTGGAGATGCTATCACATGATCAAAGTAATACAACTAAAGTGCTGGGCAGGATATTGAATGTGTAGTTGGACAGGAAATAACCGCGCTCCGTCATAATCTGCCATATAAAACATGTGTTCATCCACATACTGAGTCCCAATCTGATGGTTCTGATCTCTCTCTCTCTCTCTCTCTCTCTCTCTCTCTCTCTCTCTCTCTCTCTCTCTCTCTCTCTCTCTCTCTCTCTCTCTCTCTCTCTCTCTCTCTCTCTCTCTCTCTCTCTCTCTCTCTCTCTCTCTCTCTCTCTCTCTCTCTCTCTTCTCTCTCTTCTCTCTCTTCTCTCTCTTCTCTCTCTTCTCTCTCCTTGGATCTGTGGTTCCACTGGGTCTGTACTGCCAGTCTGGGTCTACACCACAGCATTCTTCCACTCTACGGTGTGTTTCTCTCCTCTCTACAGTATTTATCCTCTCTACACCGAGTTAAGTTATAGAGCTCTCAGACCAGCTCACAGAGTAAAGCACAGAGCCTGTTGTGTAGTTTCAGATCCCTTTTAACACTCCAGTTTAACACTAAAGGGTGATTTTCATGAACCAAGGAAGTTTTATTAGAAAACTCATCTCAGATATTTCACTCTCCACTCCCTCATTTTCAGGGGTCCCTTCCCTCTCTCTTTTCCCTCAAAATCTCTGGTCCATCACTCTCCCTCGTTCCATCCTTATCCCTCGTCCATCACTGTCCCTCGTTCCATCCTTATCCCTCGTCCATCTCTGGTCCCCCCAACGGACCCCTCCTTCTTCCTTTTCCATCCCTGTTCTCCTCTCTGTGTCTCAGACTGGATTATTATAACCCTCCCTGGTCTCCTCTCTGTGTCTCTGACTGGGTTATTATAACCCTCCCTGGTCCCTCCCTGGTCTACTCTCTGTGTCTCAGACTGGGTTATTATAACCCTCCTTGGTCTCCTCTCTGTGTCTCAGACTGGGTTATTATAACCCTCCCTGGTCTCATCTCTGTGTCTCAGACTGGGTTATTATAACCCTCCCTGTTCTCCTCTCTGTGTCTCTGACTGGGTTATCATAACCCTCCCTGGTCCCTCCCTGGTCTCCTCTCTGTGTCTCTGACTGGGTTATTGTAACCCTCCCTGGTCCCTCCTTGGTCTCCTCTCTGTGTCTCTGACTGGGTTATTGTAACCCTCCCTGGTCCCTCCTTGGTCTCCTCTCTGTGTCTCTGACTGGATTATTGTAACCCTCCCTGGTCCCTCCCTGGTCTCCTCTATGTGTCTCTGACTGGGTTATTATAACCCTCCCTGGTCCCTCCTTGGTCTCCTCTCTGTGTCTCTGACTGGGTTATCATAACCCTCCCTGGTCTCCTCTCTGTGTCTCTGACTGGGTTATCATAACCCTCCCTGGTCTCCTCTCTGTGTCTCTGACTGGGTTATTATAACCCTCCCTGGTCTCCTCTCTGTGTCTCTGACTGGGTTATTATAACCCTCCCTGGTCCCCTCTCTGTGTCTTTGACTGGGTTATTATAACCCTCCCTGTTCTCCTCTCTGTGTCTCTGACTGGGTTATCATAACCCTCCCTGGTCTCCTCTCTGTGTCTCTGACTGGGTTATCATAACCCTCCCTGGTCCCTCCCTGGTCTCCTCTCTGTGTCTCTGACTGGGTTATTATAACCCTCCCTGGTAACCTCTCTGTGTCTTTGACTGGGTTATCATAACCCTCCCTGGTCTCCTCTCTGTGTCTCTGACTGGGTTATTATAACCCTCCCTGGTCCCTCCTTGGTCTCCTCTCTGTCTCTCTGACTGGGTTATTATAACCCTTCCTGGTCCCTCCCTGGTCTCCTCTCTGTGTCTCTGACTGGGTTATCATAACCCTCCCTGGTCTCCTCTCTGTGTCTCTGACTGGGTTATTATAACTCTCCCTGGTCCCTCTCTGTGTCTCTGACTGGGTTATTGTAACCCTCCCTGGTCTCCCCTCTGTGTCTCTGACTGGGTTATTGTAACCCTCCCTGGTCCCTCCCTGGTCTCCTCTATGTGTCTCTGACTGGGTTATTATAACCCTCCCTGGTCCCTCCTTGGTCTCCTCTCTGTGTCTCTGACTGGGTTATCATAACCCTCCCTGGTCTCCTCTCTGTGTCTCTGACTGGGTTATCATAACCCTCCCTGGTCTCCTCTCTGTGTCTCTGACTGGGTTATTATAACCCTCCCTGGTCTCCTCTCTGTGTCTCTGACTGGGTTATTATAACCCTCCCTGGTCCCCTCTCTGTGTCTTTGACTGGGTTATTATAACCCTCCCTGTTCTCCTCTCTGTGTCTCTGACTGGGTTATCATAACCCTCCCTGGTCTCCTCTCTGTGTCTCTGACTGGGTTATCATAACCCTCCCTGGTCCCTCCCTGGTCTCCTCTCTGTGTCTCTGACTGGGTTATTATAACCCTCCCTGGTCTCCTCTCTGTGTCTTTGACTGGGTTATCATAACCCTCCCTGGTCTCCTCTCTGTGTCTCTGACTGGGTTATTATAACCCTCCCTGGTCTCCTCTCTGTCTCTCTGACTGGGTTATTATAACCCTTCCTGGTCCCTCCCTGGTCTCCTCTCTGTGTCTCTGACTGGGTTATCATAACCCTCCCTGGTCTCCTCTCTGTGTCTCTGACTGGGTTATTATAACTCTCCCTGGTCCCTCTCTGTGTCTCTGACTGGGTTATTGTAACCCTCCCTGGTCTCCCCTCTGTGTCTCTGACTGGGTTATTGTAACCCTCCCTGGTCCCTCCCTGGTCCCTCTCTGTGTCTCTGACTGGGTTATCATAACCCTCCCTGGTCCCTCCCTGGTCTCCTCTCTGTGTCTCTGACTGGGTTATCATAACCCTCCCTGGTCTCCTCTCTGGTCTCCTCTCTGTGTCTCTGACTGGGTTATTATAACCCTCCCTGGTCTCCTCTCTGTGTCTCTGACTGGGTTATTATAACCCTCCCTGGTCTCCCCTCTGTGTCTCTGACTGGGTTATTATAACCCTCCCTGGGTCCCTCCCTGGGTCTCCTCTCTGTGTCTCTGACTGGGTTATTATAACCCTCCCTGGTCTCCTCTCTGTGTCTTTGACTGGGTTATTATAACTCTCCCTGGTCCCTCCCTGGTCTCCTCTCTGGTCTCCCCTCTGTGTCTCTGACTGGGTTATTATAACCCTCCCTGGTCTCCTCTCTGTGTCTCTGACTGGGTTATTATAACCCTCCCTGGTCCCTCCCTGGTCTCCTCTCTGTGTCTCTGACTGGGTTATTATAACCCTCCCTGGTCTCCTCTCTGTGTCTCTGACTGGGTTATTGTAACCCTCCCTAGTCCCTCCCTGGTCTCCTCTTTGTGTCTCTGACTGGGTTATCATAACCCTCCCTGGTCCCTCCCTGGTCTCCTCTCTGTGTCTCTGACTGGGTTATTATAACCCTCCCTGGTCTCCTCTCTGTGTCTCTGACTGGCTTATTGTAACCCTCCCTGGTCTCCTCTCTGTGTCTCTGACTGGGTTATTATAACCCTCCCTGGTCCCTCCTTGGTCTCCTCTCTGTGTCTCTGACTGGGTTATTATAACCCTCCCTGGGTCTCTCTCGGTTGTCTCTGATGGGTTATCATAACCCTCCCTGGTCTCCTCTCTGTGTCTCTGACTGGGTTATTGTAACCCTCCCTGGTCCCTCCCTGGTCTCCTCTCTGTGTCTCTGACTGGGTTATTATAACCCTCCCTGTTCCCTCCCTGGTCTCCTCTCTGTGTCTCTGACTGGGTTATCATAACCCTCGCTGGTCTCCTCTCTGGTCTCCTCTCTGTGTCTCTGACTGGGTTATTATAACCCTCCCTGGTCCCTCCCTGGTCTCCTCTCTGTGTCTCTGACTGGGTTATTATAAACCCTCCTGGTCCCTCCTTGGTCTCCCTCTCGTGTCTCTGACTGGATTATTATAACCCTCCCTGGTCCCTCCCTGGTCTCCTCTCTGTGTCTCTGACTGGGTTATTATAACCCTCCCTGGTCTCCTCTCTGGTCTCCTCTCTTTGTCTCTGACTGGATTATTATAACCCTCCCTGGTCTCCTCTCTGTGTCTCTGACTGGGTTATTATAACCCTCCCTGGTCCCTCCCTGGTCTCCTCTCTGTGTCTCTGACTGGGTTATTGTAACCCTCCCTGGTCCCTCCCTGGTCTCCTCTCTGTGTCTCTGACTGGGTTATTATAACCCTCCCTGGTCCCTCCCTGGTCTCCTCTCTGTGTCTCTGACTGGGTTATTATAACCCTCCCTGGGTCCCTCCCTGGTCTCCTCTCTGTGTCTCTGACTGGGTTATTATAACCCTCCCTGGTCTCATCTCTGGTCTCTGACTGGGTTGTTATAACCCTCCCTGGTCTCCTCTCTGTGTCTCTGACTGGGTTATTATAACCCTCCCTGGTCCCTCCCTGGTCTCCTCTCTGTGTCTCTGACTGGGTTATTATAACCCTCCCTGGTCCCTCCTGGTCTCCTCTCTGTGTCTCTGACTGGGTTATTATAACCCTCCCTGGTCTCCTCTCTGTGTCTCTGACTGGGTTATTATAACCCTCCCTGGTCCCCCCCTGTTCTCCTCTCTGTGTCTCTGACTGGGTTATTATAACCCTCCCTGGTCCCTCCCTGGTCTCCTCTCTGTGTCTCTGACTGGTTATTATAACCCTCCCTGGTCCCTCCCTGTTCTCCTCTCTGTGTCTCTGACTGGGTTATTATAACCCTCCCTGTTCTCCTCTCTGTGTCTCTGACTGGGTTATTATAACCCTCCCTGGTCTCCTCTCTGGTCTCCTCTCTGTGTCTCTGACTGGGTTATTGTAACCCTCCCTGGTCCCTCCCTGGTCTCCTCTCTGTGTCTCTGACTGGGTTATTATAACCCTCCCTGGTCTCCTCTCTGTGTCTCTGACTGGGTTATCATAACCCTCCCTGTTCTCCTCTGTGTCTCTGACTGGGTTATTGTAACCCTCCCTGGTCCCTCCTTGGTCTCCTCTCTGTGTCTCTGACTGGATTATCATAACCCTCCCTGGTCTCCTCTCTGTGTCTCTGACTGGGTTATTATAACCCTCCCTGGTCCCTCCTTGGTCTCCTCTCTGTGTCTCTGACTGGATTATTATAACCCTCCCTGGTCCCTCCTTGGTCTCCTCTCTGTGTCTCTGACTGGGTTATTATAACCCTCCCTGGTCTCCTCTCTGTGTCTCTGACTGGGTTATTATAACCCTCCCTTACCCTCCCTAAATGTTTCTCCATATCTCAGGAACTCGAAGAACAAAAGAAAGAACAGACATGGGTACAGAGGAGAAGTAAGTGACAGTAGAGACAGAGCCTAATTTGCATTCAATTCATTCCATTCCCTTCTGAGCTATATTTAATCAGGGATTGGCCGCAGACCCGAGAGAGAGAGGTTTTATTTGGAAGTGTCCAGCCAGTCGCCACGGCCCCACGGCTCTCCTCTCCTCTCTGAGTCTAATTGATGTAAATGCAGAGCTGGGTGAGAGACGGAAGTGGTGACCTCGTTATATAGAGGGGGATCAGCCCAATTAATCACACATCCTTTAGAGATGCTTAAAGCTAATGAATAGAGGGCCCCAATCAGAGGCCCTGGTTCAGCCACTCATATGATTGTAGTGGAGGATCAGATGAAAGGACTGTGAATAAGGAAGCTACCGCTAACACAACGCTATTTCAAAGGGAGCTACGCTTACACAATGCTAACCGCTAACACAATGCTAACCGCTAACACAATGCTAACCGCTAACACAATGCTAATTCAAAGGGAGCTACGCTGACACAATGCTAAACGCTAACACAAAGCTAATTCAAGGGAGCTACGCTAACACAATGCTTACCACTAACACAACACTAATTCAAAGGGATCTACGCTGACACAATGCTAACCGCTAACACAAAGCTAATTCAAAGGGAGCTACGCTAACACAATGCTTACCACTAACACAACACTAATTCAAAGGGATCTACGCTGACACAATGCTAACCGCTACCACAAAGCTAATTCAAAGGGAGCTACGCTAACACAATGCTTACCACTAACACAACACTAATTCAAAGGGATCTACGCTGACACAATGCTAACGCTAACACAACATGGCCAGATGAGTTTGTTCAGACAGTCAAGGAGGCGGCTGCTTTTTAATAACCATTTAAGCATTTTACTGCAAATGGCTGCGTGTCAAATTCCCCTTGAAGCAGAAAAGCACTAATGATCTATTAAGAGCGGTCTCCTCTCCTGGAAATAATGATCCCCATTCACAACCTCCTAATACTGATGGACCACTTTAGGGATTAGGTTTTTTAAGTATTTTTGTTCATTTTAAAGGGATTATTTATCATTGTGAAATGCTTTAGCAATGCTTTGGTTTAATTCTACATTTTGAAAACATTGTTTCAACCAAATTAATATTAACCCTATTACAGTCTAAGCCCTATCTAAGAATTTGGCTTTACTGTTATTGGCACCTAAAACAAATGATTTTTACTGAGTTACAGTTCATAGAAGGAAATCGGTCAATTGAAAACCATTCATTAGGCCCTCATGTATGGAATTCACATGACTGGGCAGGGGCACAGCCATGGGTAGGCCTGGGAGGGCAAAGGCCCATCCACTGGGGAGCCAGGCCCAGCCTGTCAGACTTTTATGTAAACATGTAAAGTGTTGGTCCCATGTTTCATGAGCTGAAATAAAAGATCCCACAAAGTTCCATACTCACAAAAAGCGTATTTCTCTAAATCTTGCCACAAATTTGTTTACATCCCTGTCAGTGAGCATTTTATCCTTTTACCAAGATCAGCCATCCACCTGACAGGTGTGGCACATCAAGAAGCCCATTAAACAGCATGACCATTACACAGGTAGACCTTGTGCTGGGGACAATACAAGGTCACTGGAAAATGTGCAGTTTTGTCACACAACACAATGCCACCAGATGGTGCAAACTGGCATGCCGAATGTACAATTTTTCCACCAGAGCTGTTGCTTGATAATTAATGTTAACTCATCTACGATAAGCCACCATCAACATCATTTTTGAGAATTGGCAGTACGTCCAACCGGCCTCACAACCAAGCAACACAGCTAACACCTGCTAACACAAGCTAACACTAAGTAACAAGCTAACACCAGCTAACACAAGTAACACCAGCTAACACCAGCTAACACCAAGTAACACCAGGTAAGACCAGCTAACACAAGGTAACACCAGCTAACACAAGCTAACACCAAGTAACACCAGCTAACAGCAGCTAACACCAAGTAACACCAGCTAACACAGGTAAGACCAGCTAACACAAAGTAAACCAGCAACACTAGCTAACACCAGTTAACACAAAGTATCACCAGCTAACACCAAGTAACCACAGGTAACACCAGTTAAGACCAGCTAACACAAAGTAACACCAGCTAACACGAGGTAACACCAGGTACACAAAGTAACACCAGCTAACACCAGCTAACACCAGGTAACACAAAGTAACACCAGCTAACACCAGCAAACACTAGCTAACACCAGTTAACACAAAGTATCACCAGCTAACACAAAGTAACACCAGCTAACACTAGCTAACACCAGTTAACACAAAGTATCCAGCTAACACCAAGTAACCACAGGTAACACCAGTTAAGACCAGCTAACACAAAGTAACACCAGCTAACACGAGGTAACACCAGGTAACACAAAGTAACACCAGCTAACACAGCTAACACCAGGTAACACAAAGTAACACCAGCTAACACCAGCAAACACTAGCTAACACCAGTTAACACAAAGTATCACCAGCTAACACCAGGTAACACCAGCTAACACCAGGTAAGGTACAACATAAAGGGAAAGGAGTGGAAAGACACAAACACCAGAGAGGAGAAAACCACCAGGAACAGAATTGAGGCCAAAACATCTGGCGGTAATGAAATGAATTTGTCACCCTATTGTCTGGAACAAAAGAGCTAATGAAATGAACCTGTCCCTTGTCTGTTGTCTGTCTTCGGCACCTTAAATATTCTCTAAGATATGCTGATTCTTACTGAGCCTGAATTAGTCAGATGCCAATCCTCTGGAAAGCAGGAGGGCAACAACAGAGGAGAGGACACATGGAGTGTGTTTAGAACAGGATCCTTTAGAGAGGATGTATCATTCAAAATCACAATACTTTATTTACGGACAATTATC